>NC_065447.1:97904773-98214467 GCF_917563875.1 Diabrotica virgifera virgifera
TAGATAAAGCTTTGGGAAATCTTGTAATGAGCGATAATATAAATGAATCTTTGAGTGCTTTTAATGGTGTCATCTTGCAGAGTGCGAAGCTCTTTATCGGCAAAACTAAGCCCGTCAAAAATCACGTCCCTGTGCCTTGGTGGAATTCGGAGTGTAGCGAAGCCGTACGTGCCAGCAAAACAGCTTTTAATAGATTAAAAAAGCATAAAACGCTTGAAAATAAAATAACCTACAAAAAAATGAAGGCTAGAGCTCAACGTTTAATAAATCAAACAAAAAAATCCAGTTGGGCACAATATGTCTCTAGTATTAACAGTTCCACTCCAGTAAGAGAAGTATGGAAGAAAATTCGTAAAATTTCCGGCATAAAGGGGTCACTCCCAATATCTAGTCTTAAAATTGGAAGTCAAATTATCACATCCCCGCTGGAAATTGTTAACGAATTAGCTAAAAACTACAGACAGATGTGTTCCAATGAAAATCTCGACCCCGTATTTCTGGAAAACAAACTAGAAGCCGAAAAGTCTACCCTTTCTCTAGAAAATTCTAACATCCCATTAAACGCTCCTATTACGTTACAAGAACTCAATAACTCACTTAATGAACTAAAAAACACAAGTCCTGGGCCAGATGATATTCCAACAGTTTTCTTAAAACACCTACCCACTTCTGCTAAAAATTACTTGCTCCGATTATTTAACTTTATCTGGCAACGGCACCAATACCCATCTGTTTGGTCAAAATCTATTATTCTTCCATTTCTCAAAAGCCAAAAATCTCGTTTGGATCCTGATTCTTATAGACCAATAAGCCTAACATGTGCAATGGGCAAGCTATTAGAAAAAATTATCAATTCAAGGCTGATATGGCAGCTAGAAAGTTCAAACTTACTTATAAATGAACAAAATGGCTTTCGACAAAACCGATCTGGGATAGACAACATATTAGATCTGGAAAGTGATATTCACGAATCCCTGGCAACGAAACAACATTGTATTGCCGTATTTTTTGACTTAAGAAGAGCGTTTAATACATGCTGGAGATACAACATCTTAAGAAAGTTACAGTCGTGGAATATTCGTGGAAATTGTCTTCACTATATTAAGAACTTTCTAGAGAATAGGTCGTTTCGTGTAAGAATTAACAGCCACTATTCCGAAAAACAAGAGGAAGAAAATGGGACTCCCCAAGGTTCAATTATCAGCCCTACACTCTTCTTAATCGCCATTAACGATATAATCGGAAACCTCATGAAACCTTTAAAAGCACGCTTATATGCAGATGACTTGGTCGTTTACGTAAAAGGCAAGATATCAATTTAATTTCAACAGTTTTCCAAAGTTTTTTACACAATCTCGAAGAATGGTCTCGCGATACAGGCTTTCAATTCTCAGTTACAAAAACCGTAGGTATGGTGTTCTCTAAAAAGAACCTTACAAATAATCCTAATCTCAAATTTTTCAATACACCGCTTTCATTCAAACCATGTGTGAAATTCTTAGGTATGTGGTTTGATAAAAAACTTACTTGGAAAGAACACATTAGGCAGTTAGTATTGACTTGTAATAAGAAACTAAATCTAATGAGAACATTGTCAAATAAATATTGGGGCTCTGATCGCTCCACTTTGCTAACTATCTACAGAATGTTAATAAGATCAAAACTAGATTATGGATCAATCGCCTACGCCTCTGCATCCCCCACATTATTGAAACAGCTAGACTCTGTACACAATACAGCACTTAGACTATCTCTTGGTGCATTCCGAACATCACCTGTAGAAAGTTTATATAGTGAAAGTGGAGAGCCTTCCTTATATCATCGACGAACTTCCTTAACTTTGTCACATGCAACGTCAATAGCTTCAAACGTAAACAAACCTCTTTTCAATAACACATTCACTAATAAATATATAAATCTCTTTCCAATAGTACTAAACACAAACCTTACTACGAACGAGTACGGTATTACCTGAGATGTCTCGACGTCGAATTCCCAGATATTCTTCCAATCAATATTAAAAACCCCTCACCTTGGTTAATTAATATTCCCAATATAAATACTGCGCTAACCCAATTCGACAAACATATTAATAGTCATGCAGAGATCCAGCACCATCTAGATTTAGTTCTCAAAGAGAATTATGAGTATTGTTACAAAATCTTTACAGACGCATCAAAGTGTGAGAGAGGAGTAGGTGCTTCCTTCGTTACCCCAAGCAATACTTATCAATTTCGTCTCCCATCTTACTTCTCGATTTTCTCTGCTGAGCTCTATGCAGTGCTCAAAGCTATCATGCATATCAATTCTAATGACATTTCTAATTCAGTTATCTTAAGTGACTCACTAAGCGCTCTTCAAACCCTTAAACAGATCTATCCCAAAGGTCCTATTGAGAAACACATTAAATTCGAACTGATGCAGGCTCAAGAAAACGCTAGACGAATCAGATTTATATGGATACCATCCCACATTGGCATTGCAGGCAACGAAAAAGCTGACCAGTGCGCGAGTGAAATTGCCGTATGTGCCGATATAGAAAAAGATGAGTGTCGAAATACCGCGAGTGATATAAAAGCTTACTTTAAGAACCGTGTTTTGTGCAAGTGGAAAAACGAATGGCAATCGTCTCAAACTTCACTGAGACTAATTAAAAATGACATTATAGCCTGGGAGCCGTCAACTCGTAACAGAAGAGAACAGCTGGTGATAACTCGATTGAGAATTGGACACACGAGACTTACTCATTCATATTTACTGTCTAAAAGCGATCCACCTGTATGTGAAATATGTAATGTCCAAATTACTGTTAATCACTTGTTAATTGTATGCCCCCGTTTTGCCAATTATCGCGTCATGTTTAACATACCTAAATGTATAAGTCATTTATTGGGCACTAATTGTTCAACGGACAATATTACAAAATTTCTAAAATCCACAGGAATATTTTATAAAATTTAGCATTGTATTCTGTAGCCGCCGCTAATCACCATCAAGGTGGATGCGGCTGTACTTTCTAAATAAAAAAAAAAAAAAATATACTTCTATAACGTTCATTTTTGTTTCAAAGCATACTTTATACGTTCTCAAGATGTAGGTAAATTAAAAAGTTATTAACTGATCTTATTCGTAAATACAATTTAAGTAACAAAATTGGTTACAATAAAGTTACTAGGGTAAAAAGGGAGATTTTAAAATTGGTTGTTTAATTTAAAAATTAATTTATCCATATTAATTACTAATTAGTATGGTAAATATTGTTTGTAACATAATTTTAAAGTTATTAAATTCAAATAAGGTGCACTTGTATACGTTTTATTTTAATCTTAAATTACGTTTTTATTTTCATCTGTAATATTTTAGTATATGTTCCTAAAATCAGATTATAATTTTTTTTGCAAAAAAATTTAATTAAAATTGTCGTGGATATAAAATCTCCGCGAAACATAAAATCTATAGTTCTTTTTTAAATATTTACAAAACTAAAAATGCTATGTACATGTACATACAACCTTATACCAAAAGAAAGGTTGTAATATTTACTACAAAATTCAAATCTAATATACAGGGTGTTCTACTAAAAAAATGATAAAATTTTGTATTTGAAAATAGTGATCACACTGGCTATATTTTATGGCTATAAGTAAAAGATATTAAATTATTAAAAATAACATTATAAATATTGTAAAAACTTTGACCTACCACTTAAATTTTTATTACCTTGGAAACATAATTCACGGCCCTATAAATATTACCATTTGTCTCAATAGAAATGTAAATATTTCGAAAATCATTAACTTTAGGCCTATAAGACCTTATACAAATTTTTCATAATTTTCAAAACTATATTTTAAAATGATGTAATATATAGGGTGTTCCATTTAAAAAAATAAAACTTTGGTTCATACCGTCGTTCTGACTCATCCTGTATAATCGAAAATAATTTTGAATTATAGACAGTTTTGATATACATTAGTTTTGTTAAAAACGTTTTTTGTATATCCCATAGTTATGTACATAAAGTTAGCGAATCACTGCTCGCAAATATTATGGCAAACACAATGGCAATTTGCCGCTTTTTTGCCGTTAATTAGTTGTGAAAAAATTAATTTTGCCGCTCTTTTATTTTTCTTAATATTCGATGTTTCGCTGACTTCATATGAAGATAGCGAATCACAACAGCAAAAAATGTTTCAAATTCAAATCGAGTTGGTGTTGAATTTGCCGCTGTTTTGCCGTTAATTAGTTGTGAAAAAATTAATTTTGCCGCTCTTTTATTTTTCTTAATATTCGATGTTTCGCTAACTTCATTCGCTAACTTCATATGAAGTTAGCGAATCACAACAGCAAAAAATGTTTCAAATTCAAATCAAGTTGGTGCTGAATTTGCCGCTTTTTTGCCGTTAATTAGTTGTGAAAAAATTAGTTTTGCCGCTCATTTATTTTTCTTAATATTCGATGTTTCGCTAACTTCATATGAAGTTAGCGAATCACAACAGCAAAAAATGTTTCAAATTCAAATCGAGTTGGTGCTAAATTTGCCGTTTTTTCCCGTTAATTATTTGTGAAAAAATTAATTTTGCCTCTCTTTTATTTTTCTTAATATTCGATGTTTGGGTAACTTCATATGAACTTAGCGAATCACAGCAGCAAAAAATGTTTCAAATTCAAATCTAGTTGGTGCTGAATTTGCCGTTTTTTGCCGTTAATTAGTTGTGAAAATATTAATTTTGCCGCTCTTTTATTTTTCTTAATATTCGATGTTTCGCTAACTTCATATGAAGTTAGCGAATCACAACAGCAAAAAATGTTTCAAATTCAAATCAAATTGGTGCTGAATTTGCCGTTTTTTGCCGTTAATTAGTTGTGAAAAAATTAATTTTGCCACTCTTTTATTTTTCTTAATATTTGATGTTTCGCTATCTTCATATGAAGTTAGCGAATCACAACAGCAAAAAATGTTTCAAATTCAAATCAAGTTGGTGCTGAATTTGCCGCTTTTTTGCCGTTAATTAGTTGTGAAAAAATTAGTTTTGCCGCTCATTTATTTTTCTTAATATTCGATGTTCCGCCAAATTCATATGAAGTTAGCGAATCACAACAGCAAAAAATGTTTCAAATTCAAATCGAGTTGGTGCTAAATTTGCCGCTTTTTTGCCGTTAATTATTTGTGAAAAAATTAATTTTGCCTCTCTTTTATTTTTCTTAATATTCGATGTTTGGCTAACTTCACATGAAATTAGCGAATCAAAACAGCAAAAAATGTTTCAAATTCAAATCTAGTTGGTGCTGAATTTGCCGCTTTTTTGCCGTTAATTAGTTGTGAAAAAATTAGTTTTGCCGCTCATTTATTTTTCTTAATATTCGATGTTCCGCTAAATTCATATGAAGTTAGCGAATCACAACAGCAAAAAATGTTTCAAATTCAAATCTAGTTGGTGCTGACTTTGCCGCTTTTTTGCCGTTAATTAGTTGTGAAAAAATTAATTTTGCCGCTCTTTTATTTTTTTTATATTCGATGTTTCGCTAACTTCATATGAAGTTAGCGAATCACAACAGCAAAAAATGTTTCAAATTCAAATCGAGTTGGTCCTAAATTTGCCGCTTTTTTGCCGTTAATTATTTGTGAAAAAACTAATTTTGCCTCTCTTTTATTTTTCTTAATATTCGATGTTTGGCTAACTTCATATGAAGTTAGCGAATCACAACAGCAAAAAATGTTTCAAATTCAAATCTAGTTGGTGCTGAATTTGCCGTTTTTTGCCGTTAATTAGTTGTGCAAAAATTAATTTTGCCGCTCTTTTATTTTTCTTAATAATCGATGTTTCGCTAACTTCATATGAAGTTAGCGAATCACAACAGCAAAAAATGTTTCAAATTCAAATCTAGTTGGTGCTGACTTTGCCGTTTTTTTGCCGTTAATTAGTTGTGAAAAAATTAATTTTGCCGCTCTTTTATTTTTCTTAATAATCGATGTTTCGCTAACTTCATATGAAGTTAGCGAATCACAAGAGCAAAAAATGTTTCAAATTCAGATCAAGTTGGTGCTGAATTTGCCGCTTTTTTGCCGTTAATTAGTTGTGAAAAAATTAATTTTGCCGCTCTTTTATTTTTCTTCATATTCGATGTTTCGCTAACTTCATATGAAGTTAGCGAATCACAACAGCAAAAAATGTTTCAAATTCAAATCGAGTTGGTCCTAAATTTGCCGCTTTTTTGCCGTTAATTATTTGTTAAAAAGTTAATTTTGCCGCTCTTTAATTTTTCTTAATATTCGATGTTTCGCTAACTTCATAAGAAGTTAGCGAATCACAACAGCAAAAAATGTTTCAAATTCAAATCTAGTTGGTGCTGAATTTGCCGTTTTTTTGCCGTTAAGTAGTTGTGAAAAAATTAATTTTGCCGCTCTTTTATTTTTCTTAATATTCGATGTTTCGCTAACTTCATATGAAGTTAGCAAATCACAACAGCAAAAAATGTTTCAAATTCAAATCAAGTTGGTGCTGAATTTCCAGTTTTTTTGCCGTTAAGTAGTTGTGAAAAAATTAATTTCGCCGCTCTTTTATTTTTCTTAATATTCGATGTTTCGCTAACTTCATATGAAGTTAGCAAATCACAACAGCAAAAAATGTTTCAAATTCAAATCAAGTTGGTGCTGAATTTTCCGCTATTTTGCCGTTCATTAGTTGTGAAAAAATTAATTTTGCCGCTCTTTTATTTTTCTTAATATTCGTTGTTTCGATAATTTCATAAAGCGTTAGGAATTAGTGTGAAGAAGTCCAATTACTCGTTTATCGTAGGAGATACGAACAAATTTATTTAGTTAAAAGTTGGTGCCTGGACAGGACCACAATCTGAAAATATTTTCAAATATACAGGGCTATCCGTATTGACAGGGTGACACAAATATATGTTTTTTTAAATAGAACACCCTATATATTTTTACATTTTTTGTTTCTCTTGTACGTCTACTTTCCTAAAATATAGGCTTTTGTAGTAATATACGAAGTAGTTTAAGAAGTAATTACGTTTTTTGTTAATTTCGTAGCAATATTCACACCCTGTAGAATTGTAGTAACTTGACATAAAAATTTCTAAAAATGAATAACCATTTTTAATGAAAAGAAAATGATTTTAGAGTGAAAACTTAGTTTTTTATAAAAATTTCTATTTATATTGAAAATATTTTTAATGTAGTCTACTTTTACTTATATGTAGTCTAATCTATTTATATGTAGTCTACTATTTTTAAACATTATTAATATCCGCACCGAGCTTCGCTGGTATCGCCACCTACCTACAGGATTATTAGTATAACTTTTACCGGAAATTTTCTGGAAAGAAAAAAGTGTTGCCTATACTCTGTGAGTTTCGCTGGTATGGCTGCTATCGCCATCTAACGGTTGACTAGTGTTCCTATTTCGGCCGGAATTTTAAAGACGACAGTACAAAAGCAAATAATAGTTGTTTCAAACTTATTATTTAATTCTTATCGTGTAATATTTACAACGTAAAGAAGTTATTGGATTGTAATCGATAATTAATAGCAGTAAGTACACAATTTACTATTCATTATGATTATTTATAAGATTTTGCTTATCGTTTTGACGTTTATGTTGACAACTATTAGAAAAAATTTATTCTGCAAAAAAGTATAATAATTTAATATAATTAAAGTATAATACTTCTTAAATATTAACTTATGAATGACAGTTAACGGCATCCTACGTTTGCTGTGATTGGTCGTTATCTTCACGTATTCAAATTTTGTTTCAGGATTGGATTGTAAAATTGAAACCGTCAAAATTCGAGAGTGTGCTAACTGATCCTTTAGCTTAAATTTTTCTACCGTTTTAAAATTAAAATTGTGTTTACTTACTTTTTATAATTGCATCAATCCATTTTTGTCGTTGAATCACCTTATGCTTAGCGACAGGAAAAGTTGTAGAATACACAGTTACTATTGTAACCAGTATTTCGACACTCTTTAATACAACAACTTCCGTGAGACATTTAAAAGCTATAATATGCAACTCTTAATGCAGAACGTCAAAAAGTAAATTTCCAGTAAAGGTTTACAAACTTGTCACTACTGGCGCTCGCGAATTTGCAATTATCCCCTCTACCTACGAGCTCACAGCGTATAGAGAAACGTTTAGTTTTAGTATACAAGGTTGGTCAAAACTAGGAATGAGTGTTTTTGGAGCTTTCTTAAATGGATTTTAGTATAGTATTTTGGTATTGTGAACCAACAAATTTGTGATAATTATAGAGGAATAAAACTACTAAGCACAACTTATAAAATATTGGCTTCAATAATAAGAAAAAGATTGTCAAAGATCACGAAGAAAAGAGTGGGACAATACTAATGTGGAGTCACAGAAGGAAGATATATGGAGGAAGGAAGAATAATGGAAAAAGCAAATGAATACAAACTGGAATTAGAAATGTTATTCATCGACTTCAAACAGGCATTTGATTCGATTAAGAGAAAACAACTAACGATTGCCCTGGAAAAATTAAAAACCCCACATAAACTCAGAAAATTAATAAATATGACAACGAGAACTACCAAAATTAGCATAAAAACGCAAAGAGGCGAGACAGATGATAAATTCATTATAAATAAAGGAGTGAAACAAGGGGATGCCTTATCCACTGTTTAATCTAACTTTAGAATATGTACTACGAAATATAAATAAAGAAAACCTAAGAACAAGAGTTGGACAAATAACCGCCTACGCAGACGATGTTGTTATTATAGCAAAGAATAGGAACATAATGAAAGAAATTCTAAAAGAAATAAAAGAGAAAGTAGAGACAATGGGCCGTTAATTAGTTGTGAAAAAATTAATTTTGCCGCTTTTTTATTTTTCTTAATATTCGATGTTTCGCTAACTTCATATGAATATATTGACTTCAGTAATAAGAAAAAGATTGTCAAAGATCACGAAGAAGAGAGTGGGACAATACCAATGTGGAGTCACAGAAGGAAGATATATGGAGGAAGGAAGAATAATGGAAAAAGCAAATGAATACAAACTGGAATTAGAAATGCTATTCATTGACTTCAAAGAGGCATTTGATTCGATTAAGAGAAAACAACTAACGATTGCCCTGGAAAATTTAAAAATCCCACATAACTTCATATGAAGTTAGCGAATCACAACAACAAAAACTGTTTCAAATTCAAATCAAGTTAGTGCTGAATTTGCCGCTTTTTTGCCGCTCATTAGTGGTGGAAAAATTAATTTTGCCGCTTTTTTATTTTTTTTAATATTCGATGTTTCGCTAACTTCATATGAAGTTAGCGAATCCCAACAGCAAAAAATGTTTCAAATTCAAATCGAGTTGGTGCTGAATTTGTCGCTTTTTTGCCGCTCATTGGTTGTGGAAAAATAAATTTTGCCGCTTTTATAATTTTTTAATATTCGACGTCTCAATAACTTCATAAATATGAACTTAGTGAATTACAACGGCGAATAATGTCTCAAATTGAAATCGAGCTTGTGCAGAATGCTGAATGGTACCACTTTTTTACGATATTGTAACATATTTTTCTTCTTTTATAATTCTGATAACGCTGCACGATAATTTCGTAAGATACGTCTGGTAGACTTCCATCTCCGCACAACTCTTTTGGGTCCTGATTGACGGTTCTAGTGGTACGCGTTACGAATAGATTATTATTAATTTAGGGATATCCTACTTAATGTTTCACCTTACATAATATCCTCACTGTATAAAATACTTGAAATAAAATATAAAAGGAAGGGGTAAATATATGAATTTATATTTTATAATATTATTAATAGTATATTGAATTTATTCCAACTGAAACGCCCTTACTGTATAAAATACTTGAAATAAAATATAAAAGGAGGGGGTGAATATGTGAATTTATATTTTATAATATTATTATAAAAAACTTGAAATAAAATATAAAATGAGGGGGTAAATATATGAATTTATATTTTAGAATATTATTATAAAATATAAATTCATATATTTACCCCCTCCTTTTATATTTTATTCCAAGTATTTTATACAATAAGGACGTTTGAGTTGGAATAAATTCATTATCTTGAGAAGGAGCCAATTTGGAGAGAAATCCTGAGACAGGTCGAGTTTTATGTTGAAATTATGACTTTTTAGCATATTATATATCACACTAGTGACGTCATACATCTGGGCGTGATTATGTAATGGATGATTTTTTTAAATGAGAGTAGGAGTCGTATGATATAAAGGTTATTTATTTCTCTATTCAGTAATATAAACGTTAACATAATTATTTATACAGGGTGTCCAATTTTTTTTTAATTAAATTAATTGAGACAAAAAGGACAATGTACGTAATTCATTTATTTCAAAATACATTTGAATTCTCTCAGAAAACAGAATGAAATGTTTATTTGACAAATAAGCATTTTTTCGCTTAAATTCAACATTAAAACTGACACCCACCTGTCTCTTAGCAGTTTGAACATTGAATTTAAGCGAAAAGCAATGTTTATTTGTGAAATAAACATTATAAACTGTTTTTCTGACAGCAGTGAAATGTATTTTGAATTAACTAAATTGCTTACATTCTTCTTTATGTGTAAATAATTTTATTAATAAAAAAAATTGTACACTCTGTATAAATAATTATGTTAATGTTTATACTGCTGAATAGAGAATTAAATAACCTTTCAAATGAGCTATCACACAATCCCTACTCTTATTTAAAAAAATCATCGATTACGTCATCATGCCCAGATGGATGACGTCACGAGTATAGTATATATGCTAAAAAGTCATAATTTAAAAATAAAAATCGACCTGTCTCAGGATTTCTCTACAAATTCGCCCATTCTCGAAATAATGAATTTATTCCAACTCAAACGTCCTCACTGTATATGTTTAGGTATATTATGTTTAAATGAGATTGATCCGTAATTATTGGTGTAAAAGAAATAGATATTTAATTAACTAATGGTTGACGTTTTAATTTCCAGTGCGGAAATTGTTCTCGAAAAACCTTATTCTAAAAATAGGTACTATGAAAATTTTATGACCTGATTTGTTTAAGGGTTATAAAATGTTTCCAAAATTTGTAGAATAATCTTTTTTGAGAACGATTTCCGGAGTGTAAATCGAAACGACAAACATACACCAATAATTATTTTCGTTCTCTCCCATTAACCGTTAAAAAATGTCAACATCTGTACTTCTTTGTTTCCCCGTGTATATTTAAATTATACAAAAACATAAATACAATATAATTATTGTGACTAACTGCCAAACAATAGTTCTACTGTTTCAGTAGAACAGTAGGAAACACAATGAATAAAAAGGTTCTTTATTTGAAAATGCAATTCAGCCGGTATTTATAATACAACACATAATGAATGTCTCGCGTTGTTATCGCAAAATATATTATTTCACTGCAAGACACCTGATGACCTGATGTGAAGAAATTTGAACTCCATTCGCTAATCAATCGACAAGTAGATAACACACAAAAATTACACAACATATTTTCACATTTTACACTTAGGTAGTGTCTTATAAGTATATATTTTATTGCACTAGCGGTGCAATTATTTATTCTAAATTGGTTAAATGTTAACATTTTAGTGTTTTTTTTTATTATGGCGACAAATAATTCGTAACAAATATTCACCTTTAACAAATGAATAAATAATAAAGTGTCCACAAAAAAATACATAACTTTAATCAACGAACTATCTTACAAATTAAAAAAAAAAACAAAATTTTTTCCAAAAAATAACTTATCAAAATTATAGTAATTGTTCAAAATGGCCACCATCACCATTATAGTAATTGTTCAAAATGGCCAAAATCTTGCTCTTTTTGTTATTTGTCTGACTGACTTCCTAATATCGTCAGGGTTATTCTTCATTTATTGGAAGGCGTCTCGAATCCGCTCAAAAAGTTCTTCTCTACTATTTATTTCCTCGTTCGAAATTTTGGATATTAGATATCCAAAAGTTATTTTTCAGCAATCTTTTCCTGTTTTTGCTTTTAATATTTAAGATAATTCGTTGACTAAATTGGCTAAAGTATTTTTGTGGACTGTGTATTATTTATTTATTAATTAAAGGTGAATAGTTGTTATGGAATTATTTGTCGACAATAGAAAAATACTAAAATGTTAACATTTTAACAATTTACATTAAATAATGCTATTAATTAAAATTAGTCACATTTTAATTTTTTTTACTTCGAGTTCTTGCAAGTCACATAATTTCAGAATTCAAATTCAAAATTTTGCCGGAAAAATCATTTTGCCGAAAATTCAAAGTATACCAGTAAATTTAGTTTTTCATTCTCTTTCCAATGAAAAATCTATTTTAAAAAAATTCAATGTACAGGGTGTTGCTTTTGGGTCGGAACATTTTTCCAATATTTTTTAATCCGGCCCTGGATTTTTTATAACTGTAAATAAATTAAATAATTGGACACCTTAAAGAATATTCAGTGATAAATACAAAATAAAAATAAAGTATGGTTAGCAAGCTGTAAGTCGTATTTCAATTTTTTTTCTACTTCGAGCTTTCGCAATTCACATAATTTCAGAAATCAAATTCAAAATTTGACCAGAAAAGTCATTGTGCCAAAAATTCAAAGTATACCACTAAATTTAGTTTTTCATCCTCTTTTCAAATGCAAAATTTATTTTAAAAATATTCAATGTACAGGGTGTTGTTTTTGGTTCGGAAATTTGTTTCATATGGAGTTAGCGAAACATCGAATATTAAGAAAAATAAAAGAGCTACAAAATTAATTTTTTCACAACTAATTAACGGCAAAAAAGCGGCAAATTCCCATTGTGCTTGCCATAATATTTGTGAGAAGTGATTCGCTAACTTTATGTACATCCCATAGTTTAGTCGTAATCAAAGAAAACCAGAGGTTTGGCGTACCCTTTATATCCGCAGGGATGCGTGCTTTCGCCACAATTATTTAATATGTACTTCCAACTAATATTTCAGGAGGCACTATGGGAAAGAACTGAAGGTGTAAGGATTGGAGGGAGCATCATTAATAACATAAAAATTGACAAGAAGAAGTATTAAGACGAATTGCAGAACATGATTAAACTGTGCGAATAATTGGAAACGTTGATCGCATTAACTTATTATGTGGTGTATTATTATTAATAAAAAATATAACTAAGTTTGTTACCAGTGGTAGTTAATCCTGATAATAAATTTTTAGTGTGAAAATATTTACATGACTGCTCAAAATTTCAATTGGTATAATTGGAATATAAAAAACCAACGTTTACTGCTGATGTTCTTATTACAAACGGGAAAACCAATAAGTCTAAATTGTCAAGGGCTTCTCAGCCAAAATCGTGGTACATTACTAAAGGTAGGTATGCCCATTAAAAAAAAGAAATGGTTTACTACCAATTATAAAAAGTTAAACTCGATCAGAGAGCTTGAAGACACAATGGATTTGAAAGGGTCCAGATCCTCTTTCGTGTTAGAACAATAAAATTAATACAGGTAAATAGGGAGAAGTGTACTTTTGAAATCGAGGGTTTAGTGTCAAACAACGTTATCTACATTTTTTGTGAAATTGAGATATATTTATAATCGAGTTCACCGTTTTCGACTTCATTTAGTAACAAAAACCTGTATCTCTATCTGAAGCAGATTACAAAACACATTAAACGTTAACTACCAATTGTGAAAAAATTGTTCATGTCAAAAACATCTAAGAGGTGATAACGTTATTTCACAGTGAATTTCGTGATACATCAAAAACAGTTATCGACTGTTAACGTTTATTGACACTAATATTTTAAACTGTAATTGTAGACAGCGTTATTATTATAATTCATCTTTGTTTGAAAAACGTCATTTTGATACTGGATAGCTAAATACATTTGTTTATTTTCGATATTGTTCGATTCTACCATCTGATTACTCATTACATGATAAGATGATTACAATAATCTGATTACTCATTACTAGTTTTGCCGAAGTTAAAAGAAAACATAGATGTTATTTTCTTATTGCCGGTTACGTATATATTTGTCGTAATTATTTAATATTTTGATTTTGTCAGTGTTTAACAGAAAAATGTCCAGTCGGAGCACAAAATTTTGTATGACAGAATAAGAAGCATTAGTGGGTCGTGGATCTTCTGAGGTAGCCTCTTGCCTTTTACAAATACAATGAAAAGTAAAGTTACTGGAAAAGACTTCGCTTTTATGTCTGAAACTTGTTCGGGTCAAAATGGAAATTCAATTATGGTTTCCGCAATGTTTCTATTTGCTGTTGAAGCACTAAATATTTCAAAAATAGACTAGTTATTTTTTGAGCCCGACATTCACAAATGGAATGTGATATGGTCCATGCCCACATCGAAAACGCGAGTAAAGGCTTGGAAATTTATAATCCATCGGGATGGTATATGTACAGTGAATAAAATGGCTTTAAAGAAATCAAAATACGAAGTAGTTGAAGTAGATCAAGAAGACATTTTGGATTTTAAACAACTTCAAATTCAAATGATTAAAAATAAAAAACTGACATTGAAGGAAATGTTGTCAAATGGTTGAACCTAGTTTGGCTACAATATACATATTATAAAAGAAGACTGCACCCAGTTATTTCAAATATAATTTTAAATCAGACAACTTTACGAAATTTAAAATACAGAGTAGGCAACTTCGAACATTTTCAATTAACAAACTTGTGCCAAGAAGAAAATATGACAAACCGTTAACGATTAATAATAAAAAGTTAAAAGGTTTAGTAGAACTCTGTGAGCAAAAATTAAAGAACAATATCACTTCTTTTACTAGAATCTTCAAGGAAGGGGTGATGATCATAATGAAAATGTTTCAGAAGGTGAAGGCGTTTAAAGATAGTATAAGTATTTAGATATTTTTTCATAAGTTTAATATTTGTATGTTATTAGAAAAATGAAGTTTTTTTATTTAAATACACTTATTAACATTTTTAATAATACATGGTTAGTGCTGCATTGGATATCCTGAAAATTTTGAAAATATCATCGAATTTAAGTTAAAGTCAAACTGGATATCCTGAAAAAAAGGGGAAATATCAGGAAAATTTTCGCCACATTTTAGGGAAATTACATTTTTACATTTTCACTCAGCAGTACTAACCCTGTAGTTAAACTATTATTATCAGGTGCGACGTTAACGGTTACAAAAAATATATATCGGTAATGTCAAAAAGCGTTATCAGGTCATTATTAGAAAAAAACTCTATTTTTGAAGTTATACTTCTTTACGGGCGTAATGACGGTGAAATTTTATATGGGAAAACCTAGCGACCGGGCGCATGCGCATTATAACTTTGTTCTGATTGGATGTTCAAATGACATGACAAAAATTATCCAATATGGCAGCTGTGGCACAGCTGTGGGACTGTGTTTGGTTATAATGTATGCTTGTTGCGTTTTAAAATTTGTAGGAAGAGAAACAACAAACAAAAAGTTAGTTAATGGTTATACTGCCTTTTTAAATAGTTTTCATATTATATTTTTGGACTTATTTACATAGAAGAGATGAATGTTGCATGCCAATGTGAAAGCTCATCAAACTGTGCCTAGTATGAGTGCCGCAGATCTCGCTTATTCAAAGCTAAAGAATCTTTCACTGGTAAGTGTTTTATAAATAGTTGATCAAATTTTGTTATGATATTTGAACATAGCCACTTTGCACGACGCAAGTGATTGCGAAATTTATTAGTCGTTATACGGGCTCCGATACCTACCTTGAACCTACCAAAATACATAAGTAGTATGTAATACTTTTTTTTACATAATTTGATTACCATCAAAATTTATATCAATATTCACCTAATATATTGTCTTCTTACCCTATGTTTTGTTGTATTTTTTCAATTCTAAATCATTTCAATTCAAAATCAAAATAATTTGATTTACATAAGTTAAAAATGTCAAAAGGTTAATCTGTTTAGTTAGACGATCTTCGCACATAATGACAAGCTGTCTCTGTGGCGCAGTTTTAGTGCGGGTGAATCCCAATACAACGCAAATACCAGCCGCGTGGTAAGTTGGTTCGAATCCCAATAGAAACTTTTATTTTTTTATATACATTTTATGATTGTAAGTATATTTATTATATAATTTTATTTTCAGAAAATACGTATTTAGTTAAAAATTTTTCCGACAATTAATGATCAGAAATCATTTGTGGCATTTTTAATGTGTTTGTGTGTGTTTTATTTTTTTATTATTTTAATTTTTGGCACTGTTTTAATAAAAATGTTTGAGAAGTATTAAGTATAAATTAATTTAATATTTAAATAAAATATAAATAAAAAGTATATTAATTTCGTTTATAATCATATAATCATATAATAGAAGTATAACTTCTTACGTGCGTACAAAGTACACACACATTCTTTTTTTTCTCTGTAGAATATCAACAACCTGTAAAAATTTTTACAATATGTCAAAGAAACCATAATAATACTATATAAATTTACAGATTTCTATTCTAACGTATTTTGCCTCCGTAATCACAAATTTGTTGGCTGATATTACGTTTCAAAACAGTTTTTCGCATTTTCTGCCACTTTATGTTTTTGTAGTTAACGTTGTTTGATACTAAACCCTCGAAATGTGTAAATTAAATAATTCCTAGCTGAGCGCTTTCGGCCTATAACGCCATGTTCAGCGCTATGGTCAAAAGGTTCAAAATACCACTATGAAGAGAGATGGCTCCCATGTATGATATAAAAGTACTTCTATTTTCTTATGCAGTTTTTTTAATTGATGGAAAAAAATTGTAAAAAAATCTTGTCTGACTGTTGAAAAATGCTCAACTTTGCTATTGTTTTGAGGTTAGAAAACTTAAAAACATCTATTACAAGCACAAAGGACTTTCACACGAAAAATTAAATGACATAAAACGAATATTTGATCATGGTAAGGCCAAGAAACCTTACCATCTTAAGTCTACGATGTCAGCATGCAGATTCTGATGAATAGATGTTTTTAACTTTTCCTACCTCAAAACAATAGCAAAGTTGAGCATTTTTCAACAGTCAGACAAGATTTTTTTACAATTTTTTTCCATCAATTAAAAAAACTGCATAAGAAAATAGAAGTATTTTTATATCATACATGCGATCCATCTCTTTTCATAGTGGTATTTTGAACCTTTTGACCATAGCCCTGGAGATGGCTTTATAAGCCGAAAGCGCTCAGCTAGGAATTATTTAATTTACACACTTCAAAATTACAATTTTCCCTATTTACCTGTATTCATAAATGTGTACAAAACTATTTCAGTCTTTACATTTAATAAAATTAATGATACATTTTACTGTGTACAATACAAAATCATAAACTTCTTCTCTTTCTTAAGTAAACTAAAGTCCGGTTTGTGAGATTGTACGAAATGAAGCTTGTTTTTATACGAGGCTAGTTGACTTCACTCATAAATATACGTATGACGTCCGATGCCCAGTCCGAAGACTGGGCATCGGACAGGGAAGCAAAATGTCGCATTGAGCAAGCTCGACAAGCTTTCGTTAAATGCAGGAAGGTGCTGATCTGCTCAGAGTTCGACCTTACACTGAGTCTAAGGTTTACTAAATGCTACATGTGGTCGGTGCTGCTATATGGCATAGAGGGGTAGACATTCAAAACGAGGGATATAAACAGATTAGAAGCCTTCTAAATGTGGCTTTATCGCCGTATCCTAAAGATACCATGGACGGCGAAAGTCACAAATATAGATGTCCTTAAAAGAATCAACCAAGAACGCCAGCTTTTCGAAAACATTAGGAAAAGAAAAACGGAGTATTTGGATGACATCATGCGAAACGAAAAATACCAGTTTCTTCAACTTACAATCCAGGGTAAAATTGAAGGCAAGAGAGGAATAGGACGCAAGAAAATGTCTTAGCTCCGAAACATAAGGCAATGGACAGGGATTAACGACATACAATCTCTGATACGCATTGCAAGAAACAGAGAGTTAATGGAAAATGTGATCGCTAACATCCATTAGTGGATTTGCATTTGAAGAAGAACGAAGTCGAAGGAAGTCGAAGAACATTTTATTTTTAATTTCCCATGTCGTCTTGACAAGAATTTATGCGACGTCTCAAATCATAGTTGAAATTATTTTTGATAAATAATTTAATTTTGTATTAAAACCTACTATTATAATTAAACTGTTTTTTATACAAGTTTTGTTGTTTTCAATAAGTTTTTACTTTATCTGAAATTAAAAACCTGTTCGGCGTCATACGTATAATGTGACGATAGTAAACTAGCTCTTAACCTAACTTCCAAAGGTGGGAAATTGGTGAAGAGTTATAATGTACTGTCGTGTAAATTTATAGATTTATGTCGACAATTTCCGAGCTATACTAGGATCATCTCTTTTTATATTTCACAACGTATTATCATTTTTATCTTTTGGATTACTTTGCCGGTTATCAGCGTACTCATCACCGAATAAGTACGCTAAGAACCGGCGAAATATCGCAAAAGATGGAAAACATAATATTAAGTTATATAGTTTGTATATTATAAAGTGATATAATACGAGATAAAGTTAGTTTATATACGTGGCTTGTTGACTACAGGCATAATTTACGTATGACGTCGAAAAACGTCAAAAACTATTCTCATCTCCACTAATTTCATATCTTTTTATTTCACAACGTAGGTATTATCAGTGGCAGCTTGTCCTATGAGGCAGGTGAGGAAGTACCTCACCAGTATATCAATCGACTATTTACCTTATTTCTCTATACCATCATCAATTCTTTAAATACAATTTAACTTTTGAAATTTGCTAAATAACTTTTATGAGGAAAAAATAAAAATAGGTAGGGCCCTGAACTTTGTCGTCCACATGCATGTCTCAAATTGTTAGGTGAAGCCGGGTGAAGCCAGCCTCTCATCGGTCTCTTTCCTAGCATATTACGGTTTCGTAAGAGGGACTAAATAGACGGAGCTCGGAACGTCTGTCAAGAATTTCGGACGCTGATTCAAATATCCTATGAGGCAGGCCTCTTAGTAGTTTTAGATACAATATAAGCGTATAGGGTCGAACTTCACCGATCTGTTTAATGGATAGAAATTATTGGATATACGTAATTTAGTATGTTAATAACTATAAAAAGCAAAGTTTCCCAATTTAATTTTCTCCTGACTATAATTAATAATTTAAAAAATATTTTTTTTTAAATTAAAAAAGCATTTCGGCCCAGGCCGATATTATTTTAGATCTTTTGGATCATTCTAAACAAAAAGGTCGTATCTTGTAATGTTTCTCTTAAGTTGATCGTTTTCGAGTTATAAACAATTTAAAACCGAAAAAACAACGAAAGATGTAGATTTTCAATACTCAAAAACAAAAAAAATATTCTTTTTGAAATTACAAAATATGTAAATTCAAGTTCAAACATTATTCTATCAGTTTTTCATAAGTATTTTGGAGTTATTTCATTTTAAAACATTGTTTTTTTAGTTGTTAATGCAGCCCGGTCGCCTGTCTTCCCATAAAGAACCTTGCTCATTAACAATTTAAAAATAAATAATATCGTTAATATGTATTTCCAAATTATTCTATAGATTTATTTTTTATTTTTATTTTTAGGTTTTTACACAAACAAATTACAGAAATTTTAAAAATACAGTTACTTATGTTGTTTTTGTAAATAGGTCTTCAATTACGAAAGTCCTTTTTTGTTTCGAATGATCCAAAAAATCTAAAATAATATCTGCCCGGGCCAAATTTTTTTTTAAATTATTTAATTTTTAGTCATTTTTTAATAATTATTAATTACTTATGTCAGAACAAAATTAGATAGGGCACCATTTGTTTTTTATAAATATTAACATAACTAAATTACATCAATAATTTTTCTCCATTAAGCAGATCGGTGCAGTTCGACCTTATATCGGATCCTCTTCTATAGCGTTTTTTCACGATAGAGAGAGACTTTTTTTACGATAATGATTTAAAACTTTATAAGCCAGTTTTAAAATTATTATGCATTTGTGTTGTTAAAAATTATATCAGAAATACAACTGCACAGACACGATTGAGTAATATGGCAAAAACATCAACTGAAAAATAATTTATAAAATCACAGGATGAGAACGCTTTTATAGACGAGGTAATAGCTTATTTTGCAGCACAGAAGTCTCGCAAAGTTTCTTTAATTTATAAAAAAATTAATAACTCAGTTTTCTATTTAGAATTTATATTTTATGAAGTTTTTGACTAAAATAACCTTAAAATAGGAAGTTGTTGAATGCTCGAATATATGAATTTTACGAAATAAAAGGCAGGTATCGAGCATTGAGTTTTACTTAATCTTGCCTTGCCCAAGTATACTTTCGCTCCTAGAGCATTTCAGGGGTATTTCGTCACAAAAAGGAAGGTATCCTCGAATGTCATTAATTATCAGAAGTGGTGGCAACTTAAATTAACAGATACCTATCTAACAAATACTGAACGTACACTACACTGTAACGTACAAATAGATCAATTTATCTGTTTGTACCTCAATCTTCAAAATGTAGAAGTACCAAAATTACCGGCACTCAAATTTATCTGTTTTTCCTTCGTGTAGTGTACGTTAAGTATTTGTTAGATATATGTTAATTTACCTTCCTTTTTTTGACGAAATGCTCCTGAAGATGCTCTAGGAGCGAAAGTATACTTTCGAAGATTAAATAAAACTCAGTGCTCGATATCTGCCTTTTATTTCGTAAAAAATAATTTTATTTTATTTATTTTCATTTTATTAATATAATTTTATAGTAATTAATTTTCTTTCAGGCAAGCTTTTTATAAAAAAAACTTAAAAATCAACACTAAAAAAAAACAAAATGTAACCCTTAGTTTATTTAACATAAAAATCAATCTTATTAGGCCATTAAAACATTTTGTAGGCCGTACCTTGTATTTGTTAGAGGAGTCAATTTTATTTCTTTAATATGTAGGTGGTATCAGTAGAAGCTTAAGTTTAAGTTTTTGGGGTCGCCACCCTTGTTCCCCGGCCGCCATCTTGGAAATAGGGTTCAAAAGGGTTTCGCGCTATATCTCGTAAACTACCAACCCTACGGAAAATCTAATTAAATATAAAATGTAGCAAATTAAATTTTCTACAATTTTGTTTCTATTACTTTTTATCGTCAAGTGACTAACAAAAAAGATATAAACAAAAATAAGTAAAAATTTTTTAACAAGTTTTCTTTTGGAGGATATAACTTTTTTTCAGTTCATTTTAAAATAAAATAACAGTATATAAATTTTGTAGAGGGTTTTTCAGCGAACAATTTCCACTATAAGGTTTTTTAATTCTATTTATTTATATAGGTTTTACAGCGCTCCAAACTTGACCAGATGCTCGAATGTTCACAGGGATACAATAAAAAAAACAGACTTACTTTTATATCTATATATATATATATATATATATATATATATATATATATATATATATATATATATATACATATATATATATATATGGATTCCGACTTTAGAAAGCCAAAAACGCTATATCGCACCGGTCATACGAAGCCCGACACCTCCTTACGAAGCCCGGATTCGGGCTTCTTAATTCTTTAATGTTATTTCCCCAAAAAACGTACTTTACACCATCTCTCGATATTTTAACCAAGCTCAGAACATGTAAATACGCTTGGGCTTCATATATATTCGGAAAAATATTAGAAATGTACCATAGGTAGCTCTGAAATCATGATTAACAATACGAAGCCCGGGCTTCTTATGCCTGGAATTATTATCAAAACATACACTCGTAGTTCATGGTATCTACCACCAGTTTGCGCTGCGAAAAAAAGTATATACTCTGTAGAAGTTCAGCAGCGTTAGGAAGCCCACATTGAGCTACCGATTATAAGAAGCCCTGAAGTTTGGCAACGTTTTTGCGTATTCCTCAAAGTATTATAAGGTTGTAAACATTTTTATTATTACCTGGCAATGCACATTTTTCGTATTTTTGGGTCGTTCATCGTCATTTATCTTGTGTACTAAGACTCCCGAGAACAGATTATGGTAATTCTTAGCATTACCTGTACACAGTAAGATACCGACAGAAAAAAGATTTAAAAATTGAATCGCAAAAGAATTATTTATTTTAATTGATACAATTAATACAAATTAATACTTTGTATTACTAATTAACTATTTTAGTTTGTAATAAGCCACAAAATTTGCTACCAAATAGGAAATTAATATGACAAATTAAATTATTGTTTTTTTTTTTAAAGGTTAATGCCTCGACAACTAATGGCCATTGGCATGGTAGGTACGGTAATTTTTAACAGTTAGGTACCTAGTGTAATGTGTAGTGTGTGTGTGTTGAGTAAGTGTCTTGTTACTTTGCAAAGTTGACGTCATTGTCTTTGCAAAGAGACGCTAACTGTATCCGAACGTCTGCGGTCCCTCCGGTGAGTACCGATCCCACAAGGGCAGAAACTATTTTCGTTTATTAATTTATAATAAATGAAACATTTCTGACCCTGGTGAGATTCGAACTCACAACCATTAGGATTTTTCGATCCAAAGGTAGGCGCTCTTACCACTCAGCCAAGGACGGGGTTAAAGTTATTATTATTAAATATTACTTTATAAAATTAAAAATAGTCATATATCCAATTTTTCTGCTTTTATTGATGTATTAATCTAAAAATGCTCAATTTGTGGACTGTGCCACTGTTGCTCTGAGCGCCTCATTTAATACAAATACAAAATATTTAATACAAATGCTTATAGATTTTCCCTTCGGAAAAAATCAAACAATATAGATCTTTTTTAATTTCATTAAGGGGATGGGTACGTAGTTTCTGCTGAAATGCTACTCAAATGGAATTCATTTTTTTTTTTCGAATTCTGAGAAAACTAATAAGTATTTTTGAAAATTTTAAACTCAGAATAAGAGATTACGTTATTAGCGAGGGCCGAAAGTCCCTGAGAACTTCTATAATGTTTATTTTAATAAGTTACAGGGCTAAAAAAACTAAAAAAAAAATTTAGTGTGACTTTTAATTTCAAAATATCTCATTCAAAATAAACTTTTTATTTATTGTAAGAGACTTTCGGCCCTCGGTAATAATTTAGTCTTTCACTTTGCGTTTAAATTTTTCAAAAATATTTATTGTTTTTTTTTTCAGGATTTGAAAAAAAAATGAACACAATGTCCGTGGTATTATTTTCCAAATCTTTGTCAGTAGTAAATAGAATATTGCCAGCATATTGTCAGTCAGACAGTGACAATTTTAAATATTTGACCTGGCATCGGGAATATTTTCAGTTGTTGATTAAATAATATTGATAGTGTGAGTGTGTTTGATAAATAATTGATTTAAGACGTGAACTGTTGTTACAGATGTTCAAAATTGTAAGCGTTTCATAGTAACAATATATTATTAAAAAATCACTTTATCACTTTTCCTCTTTTCTCGATTGATTATTAGCTTTTGTTGTACAGTAGATAAATTATTACTGAATACATGGGTAGTGAAAAAATTATCAGTAGTAATTGCACAAGAGCTCTGAAATTATCGAATTTTTCCCGAGTGACACTTTGACAGTATTAATTTCACGACCCGAAGGGGAGTGAAATTACGTCAAGTGGCACGAGGGAAACAATTCGATAATAATTTCAGAGATGGAGCTGCAATTTGCTGCGATTATTTCATGAATAAAACTGTTTAAAACCAAAATTTTATTGTAATTTATTTATGTAAGTACAAATTAGTACAATTAAACACACAGTTGTTATAAATATTTGACGATTGAAAGTCATCACTTTTATAAGTTTTAAAACAGTAATTTTCATTAATGTCACTGAATGTATTTTTTCCTAGCAATGAGGGGCATCTGACGTAATATACTTGACGATGGGATATTATTAAAAATGATCAATTTAATTTGTATTTCTGTGGCTTTCTATTGGTCGGAAATATGAAATAATCATATTAATTAACTGAATTAACAATTAAGGTAATTAATTATACTAGTAAAAGTTATCCAAGAACATTCAAAAGCCATCTTTACAGTTAATGATGAAATTGTCAAGTAAAGTTTACATATCCATACCAGTGACAATTTTACTACAAGTAATTTGCCGTGTAAAGACAGAAAAAGTAGGGATAGCCTTAAAATATTTGCGAATTATGTACCGATGGCCCTAAGAAATGTTTAATAAACAACATATTAAAAAGTTCTACTCTAGAAGTGGGCACTTAATTTTTTATTAAACAAATGAACTGCGAAATTAGATGTTTCTTTAAATAACCCCGAAAGTATAAATTTTAGAAAAACTGACTTGACTATTGAAAAATTCAAACTATTGAAAAAAACCTTATAATATAAGATTAAAATTTTTATAAAATTAAATCTGTAGCTTCTATAATTTTTTATTTATAACGCTAAAGTCACCCTTCTCACAAACATTGGCGCACTGTAAACTAGCGAAGTGCACGGCTGAGTTATTTCAGTGTATTTCTCTAATTAATGGATCAAATAAAATTTTACAAATTGGACAAGAAAGAAGGAAATTAAGAGAAGGAACAAGACAGGATAGCTTAATTGGAAAGAAGAACAATTAAGCTATCTTATGGTTATAATAAAAAGAAATAAAATGTATGGGCATAAGTACGGTGTGGGCTGAATTTTGTTTAAACATTATTTAAAAATGTGTAACTAATAAAATTTTTCTTATAAAGCTCTCAAATTTGCACAACTTACCTTTCAAACATCTTACTAAACAATGTTTCATTCAAAAAAATGCCAAAAATTTAATTCAAATGATATGACGCAAAAAATGCAATTTTTGAAAACTTTTACGTAAGTTTTAAGTAAAAACGTAATTTACAGAATTACCAGCACTTTAAAACGGTATTACTCAAGTTTGAAAAAATTTTTACAATTTTATAGGTGATTTTTTAAAGCATTTGATGTATTTTTTAAAATGTACTCAATAATTTTATTTTAGAAATAAAATAAACTATTCCTTTTTGACAAAAATTAAGAAAGATAACAAAAATGTAATACAAAAACCGAAAATTACCAACTAAAAAATTGTTTATAAAAAGTGATCAAAAATGTTTTCTCTAAAATTTAATAATAAGCTTGAACAATAATACATTTTCAACAAAAAAATATTTTTAGCTCTTAAACATTATGTCTGCGTAAATTCGAACCTATTAATAACTTTTTTATTACCAGTTTTACGAAAAAAGTTATTCTTTATAAAATACTCTGCATCGTATATGATCTCAGATGCAACCATCAAATATCAAATTTTATTAATTTTACATACGAGGTTTTACATACGATTTTACATTTTGACATACGAGGTATGTAAAAAAATATGAATTTCACTCAAGAGTAAAGTACCTTTAGATTTCACAATATCGAAAATTGCTATTAAAAAAAGTTGTTTGGAATTACAAAATATGTTTCACTGTTCAATTACATTCTTCTAAATGAGATATTGTGAACTATAAAGGTATGGTATGTTTAACAGTAAATGGTCGAGTTCAATTAGTTACCACTATAAACATCCTGGAATAACCGATAATAGTATAAAAGGTCCGGTTTCAGGTAAAATTTAAATATGTTTTCTGGCAAAATTTCTTTGCTTTATTATGGGATTACCCATACCGTCTTCTTCTTCTTTTTCTTCAAGTGCCGTCTCCTAATCGGAGGTTGGATATCATCATCACTATCTTTACTCTATCCACCGCTGCTCTAAAGAGTTCTATATCTAAACCAGTCCCTTAAATTCTTACCGTCTAGTCAGTGTTAATTGTCAAAAGACCAACTCTGTCTACCTCGGTTGCTTATCGCTCCGGGTGGGTCTTAACAATGGGCCAGGTCAGATAAATTTAATAATATTTACGACCGCACTAATTGAACTCTACCATTTACTGTTGAACAAACCATACTGAACTGTTAAGCAAAAGTCATATTTTTTACATACCTCGTATAAAATTGAAAAAGTTTGATATCCGTAATTTGAGAAAACATTGAATTTTTTTTTCAATTAGAATGATGTAATTATAATAAAACATAGTTTTTAATTCCCAACAACTTTTTATAATACCCATATGTTGATATTCTGGAATATAAAGGTACTTTACTCTTTAACAAAATTCGAATTTTTGACATACCTCGTATAAAATTGATAAAACTTGATATCTGATGATTGGGTTTTAGATTTTAGACTATGCAGAGCAATTTATGAAGAATAAACTTTTTTTCGTAAAATTTGTAATAAAAATGTTTTAAATACGGTTCCTTGCTACGCAGACATAGTGTAGAAGAGCATTTTTATAAGCATTTTCAAATTGTAATGCCATATTCGGATTCAGCATAATCAAAAACAAAATAGAAACAAAATTCAACGATATTTTTAAAATTATTTTAAATTATATAATTTAACATGATTGTTTGGAATTAAGAACTATATTCTGATATGCAATTTCATCCTTCTAATAGAAAAAAAAATTTGAAAATTTTTCTAATCAATATTATTTTTAGTTGTTTATTTCAATTATGATACATATAGCTATTTGTATAACAAGGGAGTAAAGTGCTACTTTTCCTCCCGAGAATGAAGTTTACTGCCCGACGCGTAGCGGAGGGCAGTAATCATTCAAGGGAGGAAAAGGCACTTTACTCCCATGTTATACATATGGTTTTTCCACCTTCCTCAAATAACAAGTCATTTTTTCATTTTTACTTAATTTATTTATGTAACTAACCAACAGAATTTATTCGAACTAAAACTAATAAGTACGTACAATATAACTGTCAACGGTCAAATATAAGTCAAAATAAAAATGTAAACATTGTTAAATCAAAATAACAATTTACAGTTTTTTACCATTCTGTGAAATACAGAGTGTTTTATAAATAAATGTTAAAATGTATACAAACTTACGTAATAGAAAATAGATATTGTACGTCAATAGGGCGTCAATAAGTTATATTTTTATGAATGAAATACCATGATGTCACTTTTACTTTTCCTCCCTAGGGAGGAAAAGTACAACTTTGCTCCCTACAATCAGGTTAGGAAAAGTATACTTTCGGTAGAGGTAGGTGGAAAACTATTTTATTATTCATTTTACGACAAACAGTTATTCTTTATAAAATGTTCTACAGGGTCTAAAACCTAAAATACAACCGTCTTATATCAAATTTTGTCAATTTTATACGAGGTATATAAAAAAAATATGAATTTGCTCAAGAGTACTTAAATAATATACCCTTATTTTTCACAATATTGAAAATTGTGCTTATGTAAAGTAGTTTAGAACTAAAAACCATAATTAACCAGCCAGTGGTGGCTATATGAGATTTTCTCTCACGGTTTCAGAAAATTGCACAGAATTTTTTTTCTGGGAAATTATACGATCTGTAGTTCCTTCTAGTCTCCTAACTATCCTCTCTCGACAATCTAATAGAATCGTCCGCTTAGATAGTGACCCAGTTGACCTAATATCACCCAATTGTTGAGTCAGCGCGCTTCAAGTGATACATTCTCTCATCAAGCGACCACCCGCGTTACGAACTGTTCATAAAAATTAATTTTATTTTGGCACTTAAAACCTGAAATAATGTAAAAAAAATTGTAATTGTCATCAATCAATTTTTCCAGAGCATTTTTGTTATATATGTGTGCTGTGCCGTAAATTATCAAGATACGGAGATGGAGTAATATTGGTTTAATTCCGATTATTTCTTTTTATTTTATTATATTATTATCTATGTTATATTCTTTTTTTCTTATTATTAATTAATAAAAAAAGTTTAAAATCTGTTTTAAAAACTTTATTTTGTAAAAAAGGTAAAATTTGGATATGTGAGAGAAAATCTCACGCGCGACCACTCGCGTAACAATCTACCTAGCGACCAATGCCGGGTCGCTAGGTTGGGAATCTATCTTTGGTTGGGAAATAAGCCACAATTAAATTGAAAAAATAATTTTATTCGCGTTTCGACGCCTAAATCGGATGTCGTTGTCAAAATATAAAATATTACTAATATTTACTAGGTAATATTTTGTATTTTGAAAAGGACATCCGATTTGGGCGTCGAAACGTTAATAAAATTATTTTTTCAATTTAATTGTGGCTTATTTCTCAATCAAAATAATTATAAAAATGCCACAAGAAAATAGCTTCAGAACAACACTAAAAACCATCTTCCATTATTCCATCCTTCTCATTGAAATATTCTGAACTATAAAGGTACTTTATTCTTGATCGATATTAATCTTTTTTGACATACCTCGTATAAAATTAATCAAAATTGATATAAGATGATTGTATTTAAGATCTTTGGCCATGCAGAACTTTTTACAAAGGATAACTTTTTTTCGTATGATTAATAATAAAAGAGTTATCATAATTGAAATAACTGAAAATAATGTTGTACATCCATAATTAAAAAAAAATTCAACTTTTTTTTAATTAGAAAGATGAAATGGCATACTAGAATATAGTTCTTAATTCCAAACAACTTTTCATTATAAAATTTTCAATATTTTGAATAATAAAGCTACTTTACTCTTGAGTAAAATTCATATTTTTTGACATAATATCTCGTATACGGCTTAAAAAAAATGAACTGATGGTTCTATTTTTAATTTAGACCATGCACAACTTTTCACGTTGACGAACAGAACGTCTATAGTCGTCTAATTTCCATTGATGTAATGTGACACAACGTCTACATACGCTGAATTTTTCCCTATTCTACTTTGCAAAATACATATAGTGTCACAACACTTGCTTATACATTTGACGCAGTGTCCGTCAACGTGTTAATTGGACACACTGTACAAAACAATTATTGTTATTGTTTAAACAGATAATAAACAATTAGCGGAAAAATCTGTGAGTAGAACTTTTTACTTTAACATGTATATAAACTAACAAAAAAAGTTTTAGGGCCGGTTGTTCGAACGCTAATCAAAAATGATCATTATCAAATGTTTAATTACTGTCACAACTGTCAATGTCAACTTTGATTGGGTTGCTGAAAACATAATTATTGATTACAATTATGAAATTAGTTAATCAATTATGTTAATAATTGTTATGTTAATTGATTAACTAATCTCATAATTATAATCAATTATGTTTTCAGCAACCCAACCAAAGTTGACATTGACAGTTGTGACAGTAATTAAATATTTGATAGTGATCATTGTTGATTAGCTTTCGAACAACCGGCCCTTAGAAAAAGATAATCTTGTTTGAATTGCTCCGAAACAATGCATCTTTTCGTTCTATCTTGACTCTTCTAAAATGCTTCGTATAGATTGCTGAATAGAATTGGGCTTCTTATAACAGGCAATATGACGACTTATATACACATATAAGGATCTCGTAGAACAGTCGTATTATTCAAACGTAAATTAAAACATGGCAACATCGTCGGGCTTCGTATAATGCGTAATTCATATACACTGTGAACGCGTTTATACGAGTGGGCTTCGTAAGACTGTAGGAATAAGACAGTGCTACAATCGACTTACCCCGTAAACCGCGGGCTTCCATTCATCTGCAGGTTGTAGCGGGCTTCCTATCATTTGTGAGCCATATATATATATATATATATATATATATATATATATATATATATATATATAAAAACAAAATATGCACAAGATGGAATGCAACCATAGACACGTGTTTCTGACTTATTAGTCGTCATCAGTATGATATAGCTAAACAGGAGCAATGCAACCAATTTGTGGCTGTAATGTTAGAAGACCCTCATATATATATATATATATATATATATATATATATATATATATATATATATATATATATATATATATATATATATATATGGATTCCGACTTTAGGAAGCCAAAAACGCTATATCGCACCGGTCATACGAAGCCCGACACCTCCTTACGAAGCCCGGTTTCGGGCTTCGTAATTCTTTAATGTTATTTCCCCAAAAAACGTACTTTACACCATCTCTCGATATTTTAACCAAGCCCAGAACATGTAAATACGCTTGGGCTTCATATATATTCGGAAAAATTTTAGAAATGTACCATAGGTAGCTCTGAAATCATGATTAACAATACGAAGCCCGGGCTTCTTATGCCTGGAATTATTATCAAAACATACACTCGTAGTTCATGGTATCTACCACCAGTTTGCGCTGCGAAAAAAAAGTATATACTCTGTAGAAGTTCAGCAGCGTTAGGAAGCCCACATTGAGCTACCGATTATAAGAAGCCCTGAAGTTTGGCAACGTTTTTGCGTATTGCTCAAAGTATTATTAGGTTATAAACATTTTTATTATTACCTGGCAATGCACATTTTTCGTATTTTTGGGTCGTTCATCGTCATTTATCTTGTGTACTAAGACTCCCGAGAACAGATTATGGTAATTCTTAGCATTACCTGTACACAGTAAGATACCGACAGAAAAAAGATTTAAAAATTGAATCGCAAAAGAATTATTTATTTTAATTGATACAATTAATACAAATTAATACTTTGTATTACTAATTTACTATTTTAGTTTGTAATAAGCCACAAAATTTGCTACCAAATAGGAAATTAATATGACAAATTAAATTATTGTTTTTTTTTATTTAAAAAAGGTTAATGCCTCGACAACTAATGGCCATTGGCATGGTAGGTACGGTAATTTTTAACAGTTAGGTACCTAGTGTAATGTGTAGTGTGTGTGTGTGTGTGTTGAGTAAGTGTCTTGTTACTTTGCAAAGTTGACGTCATTGTCTTTGCAAAGAGACGCTAACTGTATCCGAACGTCTGCGGTCCCTCCGGTGAGTACCGATCCCACAAGGACAGAAATTATTTTCATTTATTAATTTATAATAAATGAAACATTTCTGACCCTGGTGAGATTCGAACTCACAACCATTCGGATTTTTCGATCCAAAGGTAGGCGCTCTTACCACTCAGTCAAGGACGGGGTTAAAGTTGTTATTATTAAATATTACTTTATAAAATTAAAAATAGTCATTCTTATGAATTATGCGTATTATTCTGATTCTGATACGATGAACACTTGTTTGTTGGGTCTGAGCCACACAATTGAGGGTTAAGCCACTGTTTCATTCGTATTTTTAGTATTTGTCAAGGCAACAATACATTATGTAGTGCCATCTTGCCAAATATAGAGCTAGATTGTGTAGACCACTGTTGAACCATATATCCAATTTTTCTGCTTTTATTGATGTATTAATCTAAAAATGCTCAATTTGTGGACTGCGCCACTGTTGCTCTGAGCGCCTCATTTAATACAAATACAAAATATTTAATACAAATGCATATAGATTTTCCCTTCGGAAAAAATCAAACAATATAGATGTTTTTTAATTTCATTAAGGGGATGGGTACGTAGTTTCTGCTGAAATGCTACTCAAATGGAATTCATTTTTTTTTCGAATTCTGAGAAAAGTAGTAAGTATTTTTAAAAATTTTAAACTCAGAATAAGAGATTACGTTATTAGCGAAGGGCTGAAAGTCCCTGAGAAATTCTATAATGTTTATTTTAATAAGTTACAGGGCTAAAAAACTAAAAGAAAATTTAGTGTGACTTTTAATTTCAAAATATCTCATTCAAAATAAACTTTTTATTTATTGTAAGAGACTTTCGGCCCTCGGTAATAATTTAGTCCTTCATTTTGCGTTTAAATTTTTCAAAAATATTTATTGTTCTTTTTTTCAGGATGTGAAAAAATGAACACAATATCCGTGGTAATATTTTCCAAATCTTTGTCAGTAGTAAATAGAATATTGCCAGCATATTGTCAGTCAGACAGTGACAATTTTAAATATTTGACCTAGCATCGGGAATATTTTCAGTTGTTGATTAAATAATATTGGTAATGTGTTTGATAAATAATTGATTTAAGACGTGAACTTAATAAAAAGTTATTTATTGTTTATTATTTATGGAAGATCCAAAGCAGAGAATACACCAGGATATATTCAGTGATCCAAGTATTGTGTTGTTACAGATGTTCAAAATTGTAAGCGTTTCATAGTAACAATATATTATTAAAAAATCACTTTATCACTTTTCCTCTTTTCTCGATTGATTATTAGCTTTTGTTGTATAGTAGATAAATTATTACTGAATACATAGGTAGTGAAAAAATTATCAGTAGTAATTGCACAAGAGCTCTGAAATTATCGAATTTTTCCCGAGTGACACTTTGACAGTATTAATTTCACGACCCGAAGGGGAGTGAAATTACGTCAAGTCGCACGAGGGAAACAATTCGATAATAATTTCAGAGATCGACCTGCAATTTGCTGCGATTATTTCATGAATAAAACTGTTTAAAACCAAAATTTTATTGTAATTTATTTATGTAAGTACAAATTAGTACAATTAAACACACAGTTGTTATAAATATTTGACGATTGAAAGTCATCACTTTTATAAGTTTTAAAACAGTAATTGTCATTAATGTCACTGAATGTATTTTTTCACAGCAACGAAGGGCATCTGATGTAATATACTTGATGATGGGATATTATCAAAAATGATCAATTTAATTTGTATTTCTGTAGCTTTCTATTGGCCGGAAATATGAAATATTCATATTAATTAACTGAATTAAAAATTAAGGCAATTAATTATACTAGTAAAAGTTATCCAAGAACATTCAAAAGCCATCTTTACAGTTAATGATGAAATTGTTAAGTAAAGTTTACATATCCATACCAGTGACAATTTTACTACACGTAATTTGTCATGTAAAGACAGAAAAAGTAGGGATAGCCTTAAAATATTTGCGAATTATGTACCGATGTCCCTAAGAAATGTTTAATAAACAACATATTAAAAAGGTCTACTCTAGAAGTGGGCACTTAATTTTTTATTAAACAAATGAACTGCGAAATTAGATGTTTCTTTAAATAACCCCGAAAATATAAATTTTAGAAAAAAACTGACTTGACTATTGAAAAATTCAGACTATTGAAAAAAACCTTATAATTAAATATAAGATTAAATATAAGATTAAAATTTTTATAAAATTAAATCTGTAGCTTCTATAATTTTTTATTTATAACTCTAAAGTCACCCTTCTCACAAACATTGGCGCACTGTAAACTAGCGAAGTGCACGGCTGAGTTATTTCAGTGTATTTCTCTAATTAATGGATCAAATAAAATTTTACAAATTGGACAAAAAAAAGGAAATTAAGAGAAGGAACAAGAAAGGATAGCTTAATTGGAAAGAAGAACAATTAACCCGGCACCTGCCACGTGGGGATCTACCAGCACCCCATAACATATTTTTATCAAATATTTGGTATTTCAAGTTTGGTAAGCGAGCTGTGCGTCATAGTAGCTTTCTATAATATTATATAGTATATATGTGTTAATGTTTAAAGTGGTTATTTAGTGTCATTCTGAACTTATAGCTCTAAAGTCGAATTGGGGTGTCATCATCTGGCACTTTATGTTTTAATTTTTTTTTTGTATTTTTGATATAAACAGGTCAAATTTACATTTTGTATTGAAATAACTGATTTAAATTATTAATATAGACTCTATACTCACTATATCTTAATTTTTTTAGATATTTTACTTGACTTAATTTATTATGGTTTGGTACTTGCTAATTTGCTTATAACACATTTTTCATTTTATTTTTCAACTTTTATAACATATTAGTGGCTAATAAGTTAATAAAATATGTTTATTTATATTCTTGTGTTACTCAACACATTATTTTGTTTTTTAAACAAGTGGATCACAGAAAATTGTTATTGGGTGCTGTGAGATCCCCACGTGGCAGTTGGCGCCTTGCAAAGCCACGTGGCAGGTGCCGGGTTAAGCTATCTTATGGTTATAATAAAAAGAAATAAAATGTATGGGCATAAGTACGGTGTGGGCTGAATTTTGTTTAAACAATATTTAAAAATGTGTAACTAATAAAATTTTTCTTATAAAGCTCTCAAATTTGCACAACTTACCTTTCAAACATCTTACTAAACAATGTTTCATTCAAAAAAATGCCAAAAATTTAATTCAAATGATATGACGCAAAAAATGCAATTTTTGAAAACTTTTAAGTAAGTTTTAAGTAAAAACGTAGTTTACAGAATTACCAGTACTTTAAAACGGTATTACTCAAGATTGAAAATATTTTGTACAATTTTATAGGTGATTTTTTAAAGCATTTGATGTATTTTTTAAAATTTACTCAATAATTTTATTTTAGAAATGAAATAAACTATTCCTTTTTGACAGAAATTAAGAAAGATAACAAAAATGTAATACAAAATCCGAAAATTACCAACTAAAAAATTGTTTATAAAAAGTGATCAAAAATGTTTTCTCTAAAACTTACCTAAAATAAATTTAATAATAAGCTTGAACAATAATACATTTTCAACAAAAAAATATTTTTAGCTCTTAAACATTATGTCTGCGTAACTTCGAACCTATTAATAACTTTTTTATTACCAGTTTTACGAAAAAAGTTATTCTTTATAAAATACTCTGCATCGTATATGATCTCAGATGCAACCATCAAATATCAAATTTTATTAATTTTACAAATCGAGGTTTTCCATACGATTTTACATTTTGACATACGAGGTATGTAAAAAAATATGAATTTCACTCAAGAGTAAAGTACCTTTAGATTTCACAATATCGAAAATTGTTATTAAAAAAAGTTGTTTGGAATTACAAAATATGTTTCACTGTTCAATTACATTCTTCTAAATGAGATATTGTGAACTATAAAGGTATGGTATGTTTAACAGTAAATGGTCGAGTTCAATTAGTTACCACTATAAACATCCTGGAATAACCGATAATAGTATAAAAGGTCCGGTTTGAGGTAAAATTTAAATATGTTTTCTGGTACAATTTCTTTGCTTTATTATGGGATTACCGTCTAGACAGTGTTAATTGTCAAAAGACCAACTCTGTCTACCTCGGTTGCTTATCGCTCCGGGTGGGTCTTAACAATGGGCCAGGTCAGATAAATTTAATAATATTTACGACCGCACTAATTGAACTCAACCATTTACTGTTGAACAAACCATACTGAACTGTTAAGTCATATTTTTTACATACCTCGTATAAAATTGAAAAAGTTTGATATCTGATGGTTGTTTTTTGGACTTTAGACCAGAATAGAGTATTTTATGAAGAATAACTTTTTTTTTGGAAAATTAATAATAAAATAGTCGAAATAATTGAAATAAAATAATGATGATGGGTATCCGTAATTTGAGAAAACATTGAATTATTTTTTTTTCAATTAGAATGATGTAATTATAATAAAACATAGTTTTTAATTCTGACAGCTTTTTATAATACCCATATTTTGATATTCTGGAATATAAAGGTACTTTACTCTTTAACAAAATTCGTATTTTTGACATACCTCGTATAAAATTGATAAAACTTGATATCTGATGATTGGGTTTTAGATTTTAGACTATGCAGAGCAATTTATGAAGAATAAACTTTTTTTCGTAAAATTTGTAATAAAAATGTTTCAAATATGGTTCCTTGCTACGCAGACATAGTGTAGAAGGGCTTCTTTATAAGCATTTTCAAATTGTAATGTCATATTCGGATTCAGCAAAATCAAAAACAAAATAGAAACAAAATTCAACGATATTTTTAAAATTATTTTAAATTATATAATTTTACATGATTGTTTGGAATTAAGAACTATATTCTGATATGCAATTTCATCCTTCTAATGAAAAAAAAAATTGAAAATTTTTCTAATCAACATTATTTTTAGTTGTTTATTTCAATTATGATACATATAGCTATTTGTATAACAAGGGAGGAAAGTGCTACTTTTCCTCCCGAGAATGAAGTTTACTGCCCGACGCGTAGCGGAGGGCAGTAATCATTCAAGGTAGGAAAAGGCACTTTACTCCCATGTTATACATATGGTTTTTCCACCTTCCTCAAATAACAAGTCATTTTTTCATTTTTACTTAATTTATTTATGTAACTAACCACCAAAATTTATTAGAACTAAAACTAATAAGTACGTACAATATAACTGTCAACTGTCAAATATAAGTCAAAATAAAAATGTAAACATTGTTAAATCAAAATAACAATTTACAGTTTTTTACCATTCTGTGAAATACGGAGTGTTTTATAAATAAACGTTAAAATGTATACAAACATACGTAATAGAAAATATATATTGTACAGGGCGTCAATAAGTTATATTTTTATGAATGAAATACCATGATGTCACTTTTACTTTTCCTCCCTAGGGAGAAAAAGTACAACTTTGCTCCCTACAATCAGGTCCGGAAAAGTATACTTTCGGTAGAGGTAGGTGGAAAACTCTTTATTATTCAATTTACGAAAAACAGTTATTCTTTATAAAATGTTCTACAGGGTCTAAAACCTAAAATACAACCGTCTTATATCAAATTTTGTCAATTTTATACGAGGTATATAAAAAAAATATGAATTTGCTTAAGAGTACTTAAATAATATACCCTTATTTTTCACAATATTGAAAATTGTGCTTATGTAAAGTTGTTTAGAACTAAAAACCATAATTAACCCGCCAGTGGTCGCTATATGAGATTTTCTCTCACGGTTTCAGAAAATTGCACAGAATTTTTTTTCTGGGAAATTATACGATCTGTAGTTCCTTCTAGTCTCCTATCTATCCTCCCTCGACAATCTAATAGAATCGTCCGCTTAGATAGTGACTCAGTTGACCTAATATCACCCAATTGTTGAGTCAGCGCGCTTCAAGTGAGCCATTCTCTCATCAAGCGACCACCCGCGTTACGAACTGTACATAAAAAATAATTTTATTTTGGCACTTAACCTGGCTAAAACCGAATAATGTAAAAAAATTGTAATTGTCATCAATCAATTTTTCCAGAGCATTCTTGTTATATTTGTGTGCTGTGCCGTAAATTATCAAGATACGGAGATTGATTAATATTGGTTTAATTCCGATTATTTCTTTTTATTTTATTATATTATTATCTATATTATGTTACATTCTTTTTTCTTATTATTAGTTAATAAACAAAGTTTAAAAGCTGTTTTAAAAACTGTATTTTGTAAAAAAAGGTAAAATTTGGATATGTGAGAGAAAATCTCACACGCGACCACTCGCTTAACAATCTACCTAGCGACCAATGCAGGGTCGCTAGGTTGGGAATCTATCTTTGGTTGGGGAAATAAGCCACAATTAAATTGAAAAAATGATTTTATTCGCGTTTCGACGCCCAAATCGGATGTGGTTGTCAAAATATAAAATGTTACTAATATTTACTCGGTAATATTTTGTATTTTGACAAGGACATCCGATTTGGGCGTCGAAATGTTAATAAAATTATTTTTTCAATTTAATTGTGGCTTATTTCTCAATCAAAATAATTACAAAAATGCCACAAGAAAATAGCTTCAGAACAACACTAAAAACCATCTTCCAATATTCCATCCTTCTCATTGAAATATTCTGAACTATAAAAGTACTTTATTCTTGATCGAAATTTATCTTTTTTTACATACCTCGTATAAAATTAATCAAAATTTATATAAGGTGGTTGTATTTAAGGTCTTTGGCCATGCAGAACTTTTTACAAAGGATAACTTTTTTTCGTATAATTAATAATAAAAGAGTTATCATAATTGAAATAACTGAAAATAATGTTGTATATCCATAATTAAAAAAAAATTCAACTTTTTTTTAATTAGAAGATGAAATGGCATATTAGAATATAGTTCTTAATTCCAAACAACTTTTCATTATAACAATTTTCAATATTTTGAATAATAAAGCTTCTTTCCTCTTGAGTAAAATTCATATTTTTTGACATAATATCTCGTATACGGCTTAAAAAAAATGAACTGATGGTTCTATTTTCAATTTAGACCATGCACAACTTTTCACGTTGACGAACAGAACGTCTATAGTCGTCTAATTTCCATTGATGTAATGTGACACAACGTCTATATACGTTGAATTTTTCCCTATTCTACTTTGCAAAATACATATAGTGTCACAACACTTGTTTATACATTTGACGCAGTGTCCGTCAACGTGTTAATTGGACACACTGTACAAAACAATTATGGTTATTGTTTAAACAAATAATAAACAATTAGCGGCAAAATCTGTGAGTAGAACTTTTTACTTTAACATGTATATAAACTAACAAAAAAAGTTGATAATCTGGTTTGAATTGCACCGAAACAATGCATCTTTTCGTTCTATCTTGACTCTTCTAAAATGCTTCGTATAGATTGCTGAATGGAATTGGGCTTCTTATAACAGGCAATATGACGACTTAAATACACATATAAGGATCTCGTAGAACAGTCGTATTATTTAAACGTAAATTAAAACATGGCAACATCGTCGGGCTTCGTATAATGCGTAATCCATATACACTGTGAACGCGTTTATACTAGTGGGCTTCGTAAGACTGTATGAATAAGACAGTGCTACAATCCCCTTACCCCGTAAACCGCGGGCTTCCATTCATCTGCAGGTTGTAGCGGGCTTCCTATCATTTGTGAGCCATATATATATATATATATATATATATATATATATATATATATATATATATATATATATATATATATATATATATATATATATATATATATATGTGCATTTGCTACCCATACACCTCCGATTGCTACATCCTTAGTTCGAGTGTGCCTCCGATTTTACGAGTTCGCCTCCTAAATCGGAGGCGAACACGTACAGTCATGTTTCTTGTGCATTTATTTGTTAACACGTCTGTATAAGGCGTTTGCCAATTTTTTAAGTAGAGGTAAAATCGAGTCATTAACGTCTATCGATATACATTTTAGTTCGCCGTATCTGGCGTCAGAGGCGCAGCTTGTTACACGCGTATACTCTGTCGTTAGCCGAAGGTAGTGGGCGCCTCCGATATATACGCTATGTCCACCGGTTCACTTCGCCTCTTAGTAGTGGCAACATCGCAATCATTTAATCGCATAATGTAGTCGGAACCTGATACACAATGATTATGAATAGCTAGATATAAGACAACGCTAATTTTTGTATTTTCTCACCTTAATAGAAAATTTTATGCAAGTTTGCATTTGACTAAATTCGTATAATTTCGGGGTAATCTTAAATTTATCAGATCCTAAAATCCTTAAAATCCGTGATTTAAATTAGAAAGTCTAAAAGGACAAAATTTAACTTTCTTTTCGCGTACATGGCCTTCAATAGTAATAGCACTTAATAGTGATGTAATTATTATGAGTCATACTTTTCTTGTACTAAACGTTACCATACAATTGTTTTATGTTTTATTAACACTGTCGTTATTCTTATTCCTTTATTTTGATGTTAATCAAACTCGATACTGAAACACAGCTTTTAATGTAAATAATATGAAAAGGAATTAAACAAAAAGTAATCTCAACTACACCAAATTTAAAAAATTAGAGTATTTGTTAATTCTAATACTAACAAACATCGTCATAATCGGGATATCGGGGAATTCCCCTAAGCAAAAGAGGCTCAGTCGATACTATTTCATGTATTTGTTTTGTAGTTAGTAAGTAAAAGTGCTTTATTATAACTGCAAATAGTGTAGACGTCATCATTAAACGTGAATGTTTAGAAGTAATAGAAGCCGAACAACAGTGCAGTACATAATAAAAAAATAAAAACACGAAAAAGTTAACTATAAGCAAGGAACGATGGATTTCTATAAAAAATAAAAAATGATACAAGAATTAATGCACTAAAGCGTACTATTGAAGTACAAACGTGCTGAAACAAGATTGTTCATCCTGAAAACATCCGACGGATATTACGAAAGAATACTTTCATGGTAGGTATAACAAGCTCGGAAGTAACCTTACATTAGTCAAAATAACGGAAAAATTAAAATGCAAAAATTGAAACATGTGCTCTTTCTTGACGAGAGCAAATTTTACCATAATATTATATTGAAAACAAATTTAAATAAAAGCGTCTAGAAGTTAGGTATTATAGATAGTTTTGTCTTCTACATTGATAACAATTCAAAGCATTCCGCACAAATTGTTAAACAATGGCTATTATATAATTTAGCGTAGGTAATTCAAACACCGACAAAATCATCTGACTTAAATGCAATTAATAATTTATTTCCTAATTTAGTTTTCCTTATTGAGTTCAGATCCGTTAACATGATATTCACAATAATAATAATAATAATAATAAAAGAAGATATTAATATAAAATATTAATATAAAAGATAGAAGATACATATATTAATATAAAAGATAAAAGAGAAGATATATAGAAGATATTAATATAAAATATAAGACATTAATATAAAAATGCTCTTCTAGAAGAATGAAGTAAAATTAATCCTAAATATTGAAACAAATTAGTGAAATCAATAATTGATCCAAACAGGCTTAAAACTGTCGTAGCTCAAAGGAACTACTGTTATATTGTGGTAATATAATATTATTATATTATATTATGTGTTAATATTATAATAAAGTGGAGATTGACGATTTTTATTGTGAGCATTAGTATTAACAAATACACAATTTTTTAAAAATTGCTGTGGTTGGAAGACTTTTGTTTAATTTATTTAATATTATTTACATATATGTTAAAAGTTGTATTACCACATTGAGTTTATTAATTTAAATTTTAATTTTTTATATACAGTGCGCTGGAATAAGTGTTACACCCTTATTAACTTATTTATTTTTAGCACATAAGCAAAACGCTCGAACAGGTCGATTTTTAAAGTAATCATAGTATATTATAGCATCAATGTTTCGAACTTTACGCGATCCCTCTTCAAGTGACAGGCATAACTTTGACTTTTCTAAATAGGAAAGAACATCATGTGATACATCATTTAAAAGCTTTTGAAATGCTGATTACAAAATTGTATACGTTACTCCTGTTTGAGAGCGTAGGCGCAAAATTTCGATCAAATTCTATTTAAACTGATTTATTTTTTTCGAATTCTGAGGAAACTATTAAGTATTTTTGAAAAGATCAAACGCAGAATTATTACGGAGGGCTGAAAGTCCCTTAGACTAAACAGTTTTTTTGAATAATATATTTGAAATTAAAAATCAGACAAAATTTTCTCTTCTTCTCACCCCTGTGAATTATTAAAATAAACATTACAGAAGTTCTTAGGGAAACCCTCGATATTTTAAAAAAAGACTTATTACTTTTCTCAGGATTCGAAAAAAATGAATGCAATTGAAAATAATTCGACCGAAATTTTGCGCCTACGCTCTCAAATAGGATTAAAGTATTATATATTTTTGTAATCAGTATTTCAAATGCTTTTAAATGACGTGTCACATAATGTACTTGCCCATTTAAAAAACTCGAAGTTATGCCGATCACCTGAAGAGGAGTCGCGTAAAGTTCGAAACACTGATGCTATAGTATACTATGCTTATTTTAAAAATCGACCTGTCCAAGCGTTTTGCTTATGTGCTAAAAATAAATAAGTTAATAAGGGGGGGTAACACTTATTCCAGCGCACTCTATACAGTATACAGGGTGAGTCACCACTAACGGGACGGAAGATTACAGCGAAATGGTAAAAGATTTGAAAAAATTTTTAAATTAATAGTTTGTAAGTTGATAAAAGCTACATTTTAAAATTATTTTGGAATATACAGGGTGCGCCAATAAATGGCGGCGTATCAAAGTTATATTTTTTCTTATGGAACACCCTGTATTTTATTGCATTTTTTAATTGTCCGCAAAAAATAGGTATAGTTCCATAAGGCTTCCCTATACCTATGTACAGAGTGTTCTGAGTTATGCTGACTTTTCTTAAAATGTAAAGTTTTAAAAGAAGGCTTATTCTTAAGTTATTTAAGAAATTATAAAAATACTACTTTTACATCTTAATAGTTTGATATTGGTTAAATGTATTCCATGATTAATTATTACACATTTGTCTACAGGGTGTTCAAAATTTACAGTTCCATTATTGGACTATTCAATGTGTCATATGATGCTTATTTTAAATGGAACACCATGTATATTAATAAACAATTATACTAAACAAATTTACCTCTTTCGAATGGTATATGGATGTTCTATACCTAAGTGTCATAGTTTTTGCGTAATTTACAAATATTTAAATTCTTTATCTGTAAATCGATTTTAAAACAAAAGATGAAGTTAATTAATGTCATTGTATGACATTGTCATTTTATGACAATACGGTCTGGTAATAATCTTATAATTAATGCATCCCATGATTGATTTTTACACATTTATTTACAGGGTGTTCAAAATTTACAGTTACAGAACACCATGGATATTATTCGCTTATGTAATAGGTACACATTCAAAATGTTTATACAACAAGCGATTTTAAATGATTTGTTATATAGCACATTATTTATATAGCTGGTGCTATAGAAGCAAAAACGTTCGAAATTCTTAATTTCATAAAAATATCATCTGAGGTAGTAGGGTAGGAAGTGTAGCATTTACAATATTTTTAATATAACCCCATTTAAAAAAATTCAACTTGGTCAATCCTGGTGACCTAGGTGGCCAAATATATGAACCGAATCTATCTATCCATTTATTTCTAAATTTCATGTTAAGGTTGTTCTTAACATAACGTCAGAAATAAGCAGCAGCTCCGTCCAATTGGAGCCACATGTTTGTTCGCACGCTAAGTGGAAGGTTTTAAGAAGGATCTAAAAAACTTATTTTAAGAAATTTAAAAAAGTTGCTCCATTCAGATTTTCGTCAACAAAATATGGGCCGATAACGTACTCGCTCAGAATACTGCCCCAAACATTAACACTTCATCGGTGTTGGCGATCAACAGTAAAATGTTTGTTTCCTGTATCATAATAAAGTGAAAGCTGTCTATTAACTAGACAATTATTATGAAAAGTAGGTAGATTCGTCTGTACACAATAAATTCTTAAAAAAATCAGGATCTTCTCCAAATTCTAAAGTCTATAAACGAAAAGTTAAACGTTCCTGTTCTGTCTAATGCTGTTGTAGTTGAGTTTTATACGGATGATAGTGGTTTTTCTTATATATTGTACATACACTCGTTTGACTGATTTCCAATCGACCCGAAATTTTTCTCGTACTAGTATTTGGGTTTTCCGTAACAGAAAGCAGTACATTAAGTTCGTTAACGTCATCAAAAATAAATGGTTTATTTTTATTTAACTTTTCGTATCTATGCAACATTACCATTAGCACAGAATCTATCGAGAAATCTCTTAAAAACGTCCTTTTTGTGTGTCTTCTATCAGGATACTTTTAAGCGTAAACTTTAGAACCTAAGAGACAATTTTAAAAATATTCCCAAACGAAAAGTAGCATGTCTACTCTTTCATGGATAGCGTGATTATTCATTTTTAGGAACAATTAAATTTGAATGTAATTGGCCCTGCCAAAGCCATTTTTAAGTAAAAAAAAATTGAATTTCATACACGGATGTTTATAGTTTTGATAATTAGCAAAACATACTGTCATAAACTGACAATGTCATACAATGACATTAATTAACTACATTTTTTGTTTTAAAATCGATTTACAGATTAAGAATTTAAATAATTGTAAATTACCCAAAAACTATGACACCTAGGTATAGGACATCCATATACCATTCGAAAGAGGTAAATTTGTTTAGTATAATTATTTATTAATATACATGGTGTTCCATTTAAAATAAGAATCATATGACACATTGAATACTCCAATAATGAAACTGTAAATTTTGAACACCCTGTAGACAAATGTATAATAATTAATCATGGAATACATTCAACCATTATCCAACTATTTAGATGTAAAAGTAATGTTCTGATAATTTCTTAAATAACTTGAGAATAAGCCTTTTTTTAAACTTCACATTTTAAGAAAAGTCAACATAACTCAGAACACTCTGAACATAGGTATAGGGAAACCTTATGAAACTATACCTTATTTTTTGCGGATAATTAAAAAATGCAATAAAATACAGGGTGTTCCATAAGAAAAAATATAACTTTGATACGCCGCCATTTATTGGCGCACCCTGCATATTCCAAAATAATTTTAAAATGTAGATTTTATCAACTTACAAACTATTCAATTTAAATTTTTCTCAAATCTTTTAACATTTCGCTGTAATCTTCCATCCCGTTAGTGGTGACTCACCCTGTATAATAATGTAATATTTTTTGCAATAAACATATTTCAAACGAATGACCATATTTACCGTGAGCCACTGTATAAGTTGAACAATAATATATAAGTTAAAAAAAAAAAAATATGAAAAGAAAATTTTTTAAGAAACGCTTTTCTTTAGTTGCGAGTGACTAAAATTAAAAATCCTATAAAAAAAATCAACTAAAAAGCAAAAAATAAACAAAAATTGAAAAAATCTAACACATTCGTCAAAGAAAAGCGTGGAGCGTGTTCATCGAATAAACAGTTTTCGCCCCACGCTTATCTTTAACGAATGTGTTAGATTTTTTCAATTTTTGTTTATTTTTTGCTTTTTAGTTGATTTTTTTATAAGATTTTTAATTTTAGTCACTCGATTAGCTCGCTAATCACCGAAAAAAGGTCGTACAACTCGGGAAACCACCGGGCGAAAGCGATTACGCATTAATAATTTTTATCAATACCAATACCATTAAAAAATAACAGAGAAGGTAAAATACAACAAAAAGTTGCGAAGATTATAAAGAGAAACCGAAGAACTGTACAGTACCTAATAAAAAGGCAGAAAGACTAAAAGAGGGGGTGCATATAAATTCCAAACTAGAAATACGAAAAAGTTAAGTATAAGTATGAATCATATGTCGCAATCGCGATAATTAAACGATAAATTTGGCAACATCTACAGAGTTGGGCCCGCACTTGCAATATCATATAAAATATGCAAATCAGGCCATAGAGTACGTTCAGTGTATGGAGGCAAACACGAACTACACAAATAAAATAACTGTATAAAATTAGGTTAATAAATGTTTACCCCTCTTTCTTTGCCTTTATATTATACATCAAAATAAGGTTAATGATGCATTATATGTGCACATACTACCTTTAGTTTTGGTGGAGCGATGGACGTCTGTTGTATGTGCGGAGGCAAAAAGGATACAAATGCACATATATATATATATATATATAAAAACAAAAGATGTAGATCTTTGAAACACACTCAGTGATCAAAAGAGGTACTGGTTTAACGACCACTCGTACGAGAGTTTTTAAGAGTTTAAGAGCCCACGGAGGTTGAAGAGGGCGAAACACATTTCTAAGAACTGGTGTTTGGATCTTTGATTCTATTCGAAAAATTTTTCCCAGCCAGAAATAGTGGATGTGTGAGTTATTCGTAAGGGGATTTTTCCACATTCTCTATTTCATTTGTTTTATATATATATATATATATATATATATATATATATATATATATATATATATATATATATATATATATATATATATATATAAATCTGTAGGAAATATCAGGTATGTGGTCTATAATAAAAAATCTTTATTTTTTCTAAAAACTCAATATTTAGCACATTTTTTTGATGGCTTCTTCAGGAGTATACTGTAACAACAATTTTAACAACTTACAAAGACGTACAAACTAGATTTTAAAATACTTACAGAAAGTTAAAAGATTTCACAAATAAATAACATTGACATTAAAATAAAAATTGTTAGTGTCATATATTAAAATGCATCTTAAAATTAATATAAGGAAAGGTCTGAAGCACATTTAACAGCAAACAATTATTCTCAAAAATTAAAGACCCAGTACCAACCTTGTATAGAAGTAATGTTGTTTATGAAATACCATGTCTAGGATGTCAGAATAGTTACATTGGCCAGACATCACAATGGTTAAAGCAAAGAATCACACAACATAAAAGTGATTGCCGCTTAAGAAAAAATACGTGTGCAGTAGTTGAGCATTATGAAAACACCGGTCATATGCTGGACTATAATAATACTCGTATTTTGGCACAGTCTGATAACTATAAAAGTAGATTATTTCTGGAGATGTATCACATTAACAAAAATAAAAAAACTTTAAATTACAAAACAGACACTGGACAATTAAGTAACATATATTGTAATATATTGAATAAAATTTACAGTAATCATTAAGTTAACACTCGCCTTAATAAACAACTAACCTTAATAATTAAAGTAATAGTATTCCTCTAATTGTTCGTTTGTTGTTATTTTTTGCGTTTGAGTCATTTTATGTGTTTTGTGTTATTACTGTAACGAACGTGCTTCAGACCTTTCCTTATATTAATTTTAAGATGCATTTTAATATATGACAGTAACAATTTTTATTTTAATGTCAATGTTATTTATTTGTGAAATCTTTTAACTTTCTGTAAGTATTTTAAAATCTAGTTTGTACGTCTTTGTAAGTTGTTAAAATTGTTGTTACAGTATACTCCTGAAGAAGCCATCAAAAAAATGTGCGAAATATTGAGTTTTTAGAAAAAATAAAGATTTTTTATTATAGACCACATACCTGATATTTCCTACAGATTTATTTATTGTTTTTGGTCGAAATAATCACTTTGAATATATATATATATATATATATATATATATATATATATATATATATATATATATATATATATATATATATTCTTATTCATACAATTTATTATGATTTTAACATTCCTATGCTATTATTAATGTATTTTTGACCTTTGTCCCCACTATAAAACTTATAACCCTAAGCATACATAGAAAAGGCCCAAGAAGTTTTTTGAGGACAAATTCGCCGGTCCAGAAGAAGAATGACGCAACCAAAAAATGCAAAATTCTTAAGAAGAAAAGAAAACGATTTTTGATATCAAAATCATAAAGTATGATCAAAATTAGCCATCGACCACACCGTGACCAAGATCTCGAGATATAAGCGTTTTTTGGGGTATGCCGCTTGTCTATGAAATAACATAACTTTTTTCCTATTGTATATTTTGACTTAAAATTTTCCAAGAAAACTTCTTCATGAATCATCTTTTATTGCTGTGTTGGTTGAAATTATAAACTATAAAGTTTGTCACTCGACTTTTTTAACTAAACATGAAACTGACGAAATAGGGTGACAAAATGTTTAAATATTAACAACTCCTTTTATAATGTGTTTAAACATTTTGGACAAATTTCATTGTTATTTACATACCTCAAAGATGACACAGTAAAATTTTCAAAAGGAAATATTTACAGGGACCAAAGATACAGCGAGGTAAATTTGAAAAATCATAAAAATTAATTTATGGCATTTTTGTATAAAATTTGACTTTTGAACATGTTCCACCAACTCTAGATAAAAATAAACTTCATATTCGGATTCAGCGACCTCGAAAACATAAAAAATGACCAAAATTCGTATTTCGCCTTAAATTTTATTTTCTTGGTCGGCATAACTTAATTTTAATTAAAGTATTGTTTTTATTGTATTCCTATGAGAATTAGAGAATCTGGTCAAGTTTGGAGCGCTGTAAAACCTAGATAATAAATAAAATTAAACAACTTTAAGTACAGTGAAAATTGTCCATTGAAAAATCCTCTACAAAATAGCTATCATGTTATTTTGTTGTGAAATGAACGGAAAAAAAGTTATAACCTCCAAAAGGAAACTTCTTACAAAATTGTCTCTTATTTTTGTTTATAACTTTTTTGTTGGTCACTTGACGATAAAAAGTAATAGACATAAAATTGTAGCAAATTTAATTTCCCATATTCTAAGTGTAACTAAATTTTCTGTAGGGTTGCTAGTTTAGGAGATACAGCGCGAAAGCCCTTTGCAGCCCTTTTTCCAATATGTCGGCCGGGGGACAAAGGTGGCGACCCCAAAAACTTGAACTTAAGCTTCTACTGAACCGCCCTACATACTAAAAAAATAAAATTGACTCGTCTAAGAAATGCACACTAAATGTAACATTTCAATGGATTATATAATATAACAGTAATTTGTTTCTTGCTTGTTTGTATTGCCCTTTATTCAATAGATACATTTACAATATAAGATTGGTTCTGAAATGAAATTATAATAATATAATAATTTCATTTTGGCAACTGATTAAACAAAATCAGTTGTTGTCCGTTGTTCTCATGTATTTTCTATTGTAAATTTTGCTTAATATGGCTGTACAACGCTGATGAGACCCAGGAAGGATGAAACATCTGATGCATACTCTTTTGATATGTGGTATTAGTAATTATTTTTATCTAAAAAACAGCTACTATGAGTATGAACCTATCACAGATTTTATCAGGAAACAATTCGTCTCTCTCTAAATGCCAGCCCGGCACGTAAAATTGTATCCGTCTTTCGTTGCTATTCTTTTGCCAATAAAATAGTTATTTAATAGAATTTTCAAGCGTTAAAATAAATACGGCAATCTTATGTAGACGGCCTCATGTTATGACTTCGCAAAATCGACCTTCGGATCATTAAAGAGAAGCTGATAATAATAATAATAATATTCCTCAAGTGTAGTGTGCCTCACCATCTTGTACTATCACGAGCCGCCCCTGGGTATTATGTTTTCCATTTTTTGTGTCATTTTATCAGTTCATAACGAACTTAACACTGTATACAGTGCGATAAGAACCAGCAAAATAACGCAAATTTGAGATAGGTATATGAAGTTGTGAGACAGTACGAAATAAAGCTAGTTCTTATACGTGGCTGGTTGACTTCAGTCATATTTCACATATGACGTCGAAAAACGCAAAAATACAGTTACAGTTTTCAATAAGTTTTTACTTTATGCGAAATTAAAAAAATGTAAATGTTCGACGTCATACGTATAATTTATGACTAAGCTAAACTAGCTCTGAAACTAACGTCTAAATGTGGAAAATATCGATAGTGTAAAACCTTGGTTTCCTCGAAAGCGGCACCGACAGACTGCGACCGTATCACTGCGACGAATTACGTCAGATTATGATGAAAAATTCAAGGTTCTTCACTGCGGCAATGGAATGTGCAAACTCAGCAAGCGGTGGCTTCCAACGCATCCTTGGAAACCACCGCTATTATTTTGCGCGGTACAGTTTTTATGACGTAGAAAAAAGTGGCTTTCGAGAAACCTGAGGTTTTAATATAATTAAATGTAAATTTATAGGTTTTTATCGATAAATTCTTACCTCTTCTAGTTTCATTCTCTTTTTATTCCACAACGTATTATGTTTTCCAGTTTTACTGTATAACACATCACTGTATAAAAAATTTACAACTTACAACCGAATTTTTATGTTTTAGATATGCCGCACCATTCACGCATACATAGCGTACCTGCAAACAATAATATAAATTTGTGTTGCGAGTAACTTAACATTCACTATACCCTATTCCACGAACATACGCCTGTTTTGGATTACTTCGACAACAAATATTTTACTGTGCAAAATAAGAAGAACGACAGTAAATTGCAAATTACATTGTTGTTTATTGCAATAATTATTAGCGCCATTTATTTTCGTACTTCTTATGTTGCACAGTAAAATATTCGTTGGCGAAGTAATCCAAAACAGGCGTATGTTCGTGGAATGGCCCATAGATATTTACTATACTATTTTAAGCGACAAATCTTCACTTTTTGCGTTATTATAATTAGTGCAGTCACTGAAGGTGGATATGAGCTATTACCTCCGATTTCGTTGAACCTCCATAGATTTGCATGAAAATTGGTGAGTTGTTAGAGGATATCTCAAGGAACAAAGCTGACTTGGTGCCAACTTGCGCTTTTACCCTAGGGGTGGATGCCACCCCTCCTCGGGGGTAAAAATTATTTTATTAAAAATAACCCCACAATTCGATAGAAGGACAAATTATAAGCAAAATTTGTCATATAAAGTTATTAAAATAAATCAAAACTTTTTGAGTTATTAACCTTTAACTACGGGCGCCCAACTATGAATCTCAAATACGGGCGCGGTGTACTCTATACACCAGTTACAAATAGTTACAGAAACAAAATTTCTTTAATAATTAGAACTATATTAAATTGCACAACTTGTGTTTAATCAATAATTAGTTATTATATAATAAAAAATAAAACTAAAAAATAATTCAAAATGGTAAACCAGTGAGAAAAAACGAAAACAGTAATTTATTACATATTGAAACACCAACCTAAAAAAATATGCGAAAATTTTTAAATTTTTAACTAGGTAGAAAAATAAACACATACGAGTCTTTATTCACTTTCGTCTTCTTCCTGGTTATTTGAGTTAATACACTCAGGACAAATATTGGTGGAATGTTCTTTGCAAACCATTCTCCTGCATGTTTGACACGAAATGGTTGTCACTCTATTTTTACGCCTTCCGCAGCAATAGCACCTTCCTCGTATTTTTGCTGGTGGTTCTTCTTCTTTTTGTTCCACTACAGTAGCTTTATATTTCTTCAGGAATAGTTTTAAATCTAAGGGCAAACTCTGTATTTCAGCTCGTTCTGAAAGGTGTGGTCTCAACAAAGATAAAGATAATTCTTTAAAAATATCCTTCTATATTTTTGAGGATTGTTTATATTTTCATGATTATACAGGAGTTGGCTGTTAATTCCTGCGATGTTTAGGAGCTGAAAAAATATAACCATCGGCCACCTTTGCGTTCTCCTTGATACCGAGTATGTACCGCACATTTTATCTACTTTGTCGACACCTCCTTTGTGAGAATTATAATCTAAAATTATATTTGGCTTTTTTTTCTCCGGATCTACTGCAGAATCATTATGCATGGTTGATGACACTATAGTTACCTCTTTTTGAGATCCGAAAAGGGACGATCCAACTTCTCTTTCTTTATGTGGTAGGAACTCCAACGGCAGCTCCCGTTTATTTTTCTTTAGTGTGCCAACCATTGTTACTTTATCTTTCAAAAGCTCATTGGCCAATGAGTAACTTGTGTAGCAATTATCACATGTCAAATTCCGGTTTTTCCCTTTCCAGTCTTGAAGTAAACGATGTACAATATCAGCAGGTTTATTTGATTTGTTGTAAGGTCCTTGCGGCTGATTACCACAATACACCTCTAAATTTGTAACATAAAATGTCTGGGCATCACACAATACAAATACTTTTAACCCATACTTTGCAGGCTTGGAAGGGATATATTGAATAAAACTGCATCTACCTCTGAAAGGTGTTAACATTTCGTCAATTGTTAATTCTTCTCCTAAACATTAGTTATTGTTGCATTTCTCCACAAAACGATCCAGTGTAACTCGAATAACAGCAAGCTTATCAGTTTCCTTGCTTATCCCTCTACTATTTTTGTCATCAAATCTTAGAGCAGCAAGCAAAAATAAAAATCGATCAGCACTCATGCACGCTCTAAATATTTCTGAGCCGGTTCCGTCTTTAGTCCACAATTCAAGAAAATGTGTATGGTTTTGCTTTTCAGTTCCTGCAAGAAGTAGTAGTCCGATAAATGCCATAATTTCTGTTTTTGTTGTGTCTTTAGCCCGTCTCGTCCGGTTATACTGTATTCGCATATTTGCAATTTTCAAGTTTGTACACTCAACTATATTTTCAATAATGTCGTCACTAAACATTTTTTCGAAAGCACTTCTCTCATTGGTAATATCTCTAGCACTCAACTTTGGCCCAGGAAGTATTTTTACAATATTTTTGCTGGAAGTTTTGCTAAATTTGCTCACCACTGAATTTTTATACCACTTTGTTTATCTGTCGCTATAAAATACTCATCTTCATCGCTTTCTAAACTCTCACCATCGCTCTCGTTATCTGAATCAGAAGACTCTTTTTCATTTAGTTCTATCTCCGACTCAGTGTTATAATCGTTGTCTTCCGTAATTTCTTCCTCTTCTTCTGACGAACTAGCATCCTCTTCTCCCCTAACTTCTTCCTCAGGTTCTTCTTCGAACAATGCTTCAGCCATAGCTCTAAACTCATCTTGTGTGAGACTTTTAGGGTTTCTAACACGCACTCGATCCCTATAAAAAATATTTCTCCTAAGTTTCTATTTCACATTTTTGTATAAAAAGTACAATGTAACACTTACTACACAGAAAATAACTCGTTTGCAGGTAATTTAAAGTTTAATATTCGTTAAAATTTACTTACATAACTATGTGCGTGGTGTACTGAAGGCACCGTTCGGGAACTCACTTTGATATTTTTTATCACAACTCAACTATTCGATCAAAAATCACGTATCGACTGTAACAGACAATGGCTGACACTATATTGATGGGTTACGTCGAGCGCCGTAAACGCAGACAATAGTTTTAAGAAACGGCAACCAACTTAACACGCATGGTGTACTGTGTACACCGTAGCCCGTAGTTAAAGGTTAAAGATCAAAGATTTTAATTTTTCATGAGAAAAATGCATGTTTCTAACCGATTTTTAAACCGATTAACCGATTTAGAAAAACCTTTCGATGTAAACTAAAAGTAAGTTATAGGTAATTGGATGTATATTTCTTTCGCCGAGTAACCAAATCTAAGTATTCAAGCTTAAATATCGGGAAAATGATCCATTTTATAACATAAACTTATTAAACATTTGTCAAATTTCTTAGAAGTATCCATCAAATAAGCTCCCGAACAGGTTGATAGCATTAAAATTTATGCACCAAAAATGTTTCAAAATTTATCTTTTAAAAATTTTTCCTAAAAAATGTTATTGTTTTTTTGTAAATAACTCCGTTAATTTTTAAGACATCAGGTTTACCTGAAAACTAATTAAAAGTTGATTCAAAGAGCTATTAATAAACGTAGAATTTAGTCTTTTAAACATCTTACTTTTTTAAAAATTAAAGGTTAAATTGCCCCGGTTACATGGCTCCCGCAGCAAAATTGAAATTTAAAACGTTTCTATCTCGGTTATTTTTTACTCTACAAAAATGGTAAAATGGGTAAAATATTTGGAATAAAAAAAAACTAAAATTTAGTTATATATCATTTTAACGTATATTGAGTATTTTTGGAGTTATTATCAAAATAAAATGAAAAGTACGATAATTTTAAAAATTCTGATTTTTTTTAAATTATATCTTTTTTTCAAAAATATGTATTCTAAACCGGTCAAAATTGTTGAAATCAATAACTATGTTAACCTAAAGAAATGCTTGTGAGGATTTCTACAAATTTTAATTTTTGTGGAAATGGCGTATGTTTTATTTTTCACTTTTTCCTAAAAAAAAATCGAAAGGATTCTCTTATTTTCATCATAACTTGCTTAATTTTGATGCTATTAAGTTCTACTGGAGCTCATTTGATAGGTATTCCGAAGTACTTTGACAAGTGCATAAAAAGTATATTCTATAAAATGCATCGTTTTCCCGTTATGCAAACTTGAATACTTAGATTTGATTACTTGACGAAAAAAATATACATTCAATTACCCATAACTCACTTTGAAATAACATTAGTTTAGTTCTTTAAGTGGGAAGTGTATGAAACTTTCTATTACCTTTAATTATGGTAATAATAACTTTTTTTACAAAAGCTTATAGTTTTTGAGTAATACGTGAAAAACATATTTAGAACATGCATTTCTTTTAAGAAAAAATAAAATTTTTGATATTTAATAACTCAAAAAGTATTGAGTTATGTTAATAACTATGTATAACAAATTTTGCTTGGAAGTTGCCCCTCTATCGATTTCTGGTATTATTTCTAATAAAAAAATTTTACCCCTGAGAAGGGGTGGCATACCCCAGGGTAAAAGGGCAAGTTGGAATTATGTCAACTTTGTTCCTTGAAGTATCTTCTAACTACTCACCAATTTTCATGAAAATCGATGAAGGTTCAACGAAATCGGAGGTGAAAACCTTCAGTGACTCCACTAAATATAATATAATAAACAATTATTTATATTTATAAGCAAAAATGTATTATTACTATTTTTAACAGAATGTATACATGCTTGCCACAACTTATATTGTTCATTATTTACCGCAATTTTTTTTACTGTCAGATAAATCAACGTCCACAATCCAATTCAGCTACAATAATGGACTAAGAAAAACAAGTTGACCCTAGAGCCATAAGCAACCTTTTTGCGAAGTATGAAGTTCAGCGAGACCGGGACGCAAACATTAAAAACCCATAATCTCTAAAGTGTACAATCTAAGTATGTATATGTCAAATTGAATATACACACATCGGAAAAATCTAGGGTATTTTTAGAAACAAACATAATTTCTTCTTTAGTTGTTTTGGATAAATAATTATCGACTTGTAATGAATAATAGTACATATTTGATAGACAAGAAAAGGACACCGCACACATCTTATGGTAAATATAATGTCACTCAAATTCAATAAAATGTATATGAATAGATTCGTTTCAAATTAGCGGTCAATTCTTATCATTGCGCCACCTCTGTATTTTCAATAATAAGAACAGAAATTGATATAAATAAATCTGAAATCAAATGGGTACGTACATAAGTTAGAGAGAGAAAAAATATTTTAAAATACCCAAATTATCGGTACTCCATAAATCAGCGGATTAGTTTCACTAACCCTCTTAGGCAAGCAAGCAATTTGATTCAACCCGACCTGTGGGAGATGTCAACCCTATCGAAAAAGTACATTGTGGTGTAACAATTCATTGGGGCGAGGTGTTTTGACCCGAGTAAAAACAGGGATCACCCCACCTCGCTCCTATGCCCCAGGCCATCCCTTTCCCCCCATAGCACGCTGATGCTTGATGGGGGCACAACAATCAGCCAAATTCTCTTCACAATGGAATCCTGGGTAATAAGATTCCAATGTGGTGCCCTAATCGAATTCAAAACTAGGCAAGCGTGAAGCGCTCTATGCCTTTATCTTCTAATTACTTATCCGCGGAACTAAAATTGCTTGCTTGGGCCCCAAGTCATTGTACCAAGCCCCACTGAGCTCAGTCCAATGGCTTGGTGCTCAAGTATTTTTTTGTTTTTTATGTTTTTTCTGTTTTTTTTTGTGTGGCTTGCGCCTTTTTTTTTTGTTTTTTATATTTTTTTGGTGGCTTGCGCCTTTTCTTCTATTTTCTTAAGGGCTGACATTACCTGATCGTGATGTTAGACATACGCTTGTGATTTCGTGTTTCTTCGGCAGTTGGTGTTTCGAGCTACGAACTATCTACTATTTTTTTTTGTTTTACTTCTTTATCACTTTACTTTCACTTTATGTTTCTCTTTATTTTCTTTACTTTATTCCACTATTTGCTGTTTAGGACGTTTGTGCTTCCATCGTGGAAAGCGTCATACCCTAGCATCTTTCGCAGTATGGGGCTTGGGTGGTGTTCCAGCTCCGCAAATTTGACCCTTGCCTTGTCTGTCATCATTTCGGTGACTCTCACCTGTTACGGACTTTGCTACCGCTGCGCTGGCTAAATGTAAACAAAAAAAATGAGTTTTGATCTTAGGATTCTAACAACGGTGGCCTTGACAGTGGTATTCCGGCTTAGCTCAGAAAAAGGCGATATCGTGAGTCGTACCTAAGTACCTAATGCCTAAATACCTTTTATGATGTTAACCCGGTTGCGCCAATCGGTTTTCCCCAGATAACACGACGTAAAATTACTTACTTCTAACTGATAAATAGGTAAACATTAGAAGTTAAAAGAAATCCTAATCTCATGTAAAAACACTGTATAATATATAATTATTTAATTTAATATTATTAAATATTTAAATGTAAACAAGGTTGCTTTGATATATGTTATGGTATTAAACTGCTTATAGATCTATTAGGCTCACATTGATATTATAATTTATATATATATATATATATATATATATATATATATATATATATATATATATATATATATATATATAATATATATAAATTTGTTAATTTTTGGGGAATTCAGTCAATATTTGGTAGGCTATTTAGTGAAACACTTTGAACTGTTGTCGAGCTTTCGAAAAATTTTATTTTCTTTCTCAAGACAATCTAAAAATGAAGATATATAAATTTAGATAACATTAAAAAATATACAACTTACTGCTCGTGGTTGCAAAATTTTTATACAACTTAAAATCATGAAGAATTTTTTTAAAAATATAAATGTAAACGTAATAATTTTGAAATATGTCGAAACTAAATCACTAAAAAAGATGTCGTTTGACTACTATATTAATTCAAAAGGATTAGTCCTGTCGCCAGGGGGGGTACAACGGCCTGATTTGACACTGATTTAAAATTTTGTTAACTGTTTGTTCGTTATAGCCGTTGTTTACTGCTATTTGTTTAATGATGTTTAGTTCTATCTCGAAGTTATTTTTTGTCATGGGAATTTCTGCCAGTCTATGTATCATGCTATGGTAGGCTGCTAATTTGTTTTGTGTAGGATGGGATGATGAATTGTGTATAGTTGTGTCAGTATGGGTAGGTTTATGATATACGGAGAACTCATGTTTGTTGTGTAGTCTGGTAATCGTTACATCTAGAAAGTTTATGGAATTATTCTGTTCTGTTTCTAGATGTAGCGATTACCAGACTACACAACAATCATGAGTTCTCCGTATATCATAAACCTACCCATACTGACACAACTATACACAATTCATCATCCCATCCTACACAACACAAATTAGCAGCCTACCATAGCATGATACATAGACTGACAGAAATTCCCATGACAAAAAATAACTTCGAGATAGAACTAAACATCATTAAACAAATAGCAGTAAACAACGGCTATAACGAACAAAAAGTTAACAAAATTTTAAATCAAAATCTCCGTAAGAAAGCCCTGAAATTAGTGTATCCACCACCACAGAAAGAACCCAGTATCTTCTGCTCTCTCACATATACTGGCAAGATAACAACAAAAATAGCCAGATACATAAAAAATAAAGGAATAATACCAGCTTTCAGACCTAACAACAACTTAAGCAAATATATTAAGAACAATAAAAGCCGAAAGAGAAAGTAACTACAGAGTGGTGTGTACAAACTAACTTGTGGTGACTGTTCAAAAACGTACATCGGTCAAACTGGCAGAACTTTTGACAAACGCATAGCAGAACACAAAAGGGCTTTCAACAAATAGAAAAACAGACACTTACATACGCACTTCACCTTCTAGATCATAATCATTCTTTCAATGAAGGGTTTCAAATTCTGCATATCAAAAATAAAGGCCTTAAGCTATCTTTTTTAGAATCTATGGAAATTAATAAACTGAAAAATACAGATATAGTTCTGAATGACCAACTCGAGACAAACAGCTCCCCACTCCTCAACCTCTTCAGTTAGAGACTTAAAAAGGCAAACACTTTGTAAATTATATCACTTGAGAAAGGCACTCTGCCGAAACAGCTGTAGTCACATAGTTGTAAATAATAAATTTTGTGGAAGTATAGAAAACAAAAGTTTTCAGTGTTTTATTGTGAGATAAAATGAACTTCCATCAAGTAACGGTCTAATTCATCAATTATATATTTTATATTAAATTATTAAAGACACAATCGTTGTCGGAACATTCAGGCTGATGATAACTTTTTCATTGAAAAAAAAACATTGATTTTGTAAATGTGAATAGGAAGTTAATAGAAAAGAGAGCATATATAGTGATTGGCCCCTGTTTTATTATAGTGATTGGCCCCGGCCAACTACTGTTTAAATCAATTTAAGAACAAAAATATTACAAAAGCACTTTTTAAAATGTGCATTTAATGCTTATTTATTATCCGCACGTACTGTTAAACTGAAAAGTAAAAATACAGTTGTTGACCGGGTGGCCAAATACTGCATTTTGTGTACTTATTACGGATTAGTTATTGGCCCGATAAATAAATAATTTCGCGCCAAATTTTACACAATAATTCGTGCTCCTCTAATAGTTTATTATCTTCTTCTTCTTCTTGTGCCACTCCTATCGGAGAATGGAAATCATCATCATCATCATAGCTTATTATAATGTTTATTATAATGTTTCTTAAAATTAACAATTGTTTCAAGTGTACTACCTTACATATTACGTTAAAAGGATAATATTAAATGTCCCACGCTTACCTGATTCACTAAAAATTGCACAAATTTCACTGATTACAACAGCCTTCGACATAGAACACATTCCTGTAAATGTTATCAATAAACTGAAAACTCTTCTTTCGGCGACGACTGAAAGGAAAATTGCCGAGGTTGAAATAGGGGTTGCCAGGTCTGCGGTATAGTCGGAATTCTTAATAATACATATTAAATGTGAAACGTCCAATTACTGTATGGAGGCCAACAACTGTATCGCTTACCCTACTTATCATTCCTTAGTAAGTGTCCCAAACATGCTGTTTTTTTCTTTTAAAAGGTTAAAATGTTCAAAATTCTTTGTTTCTTCCCATTATATGCAACAATGTTTCGGCCATAATATGATTGGTATACGGTATTTCTAAAATTCTCCTGAACAGTAACATCACAAAAGCTTCTAGTTTTCGTTTTAATTAAATAATACAATATTAAATTGGTATTAAAAAAATAGTAATACTTACAAAAATAAAAATTGTATTTCATTTATGGATAAGCTCCAAGAAAATTTTTACAAATTGGACAATAATGATAGACAGTTTTACATGGAGATATACAACAAGGCAGCCAAAAAAGTGGACAAAATGTTAGACACAAAATTGCAGAAAATGTGTATGTCCACATATTCGGTACACTAACAACATACGTAACAATATGGTTTCCGCAGTAAGGGCATATGGTAACAACTGGAATCGGTCCAAAACTAACAATGGTGGACCTTTGTCTCATCAAAATATTAAAATTTTTTCTTTAAAAATTTCGTCAAAATATTCGTCAAAAATAATAACTCAATACTAAACATGTTAAACAATAAATTTCAGTCACATTCTGGTTTTAAGAGTCTTTACATCTTATAATGTTTGACAATTACAACTGACAAGAATATCACCAATCCCATAAATATTCCCCAAAAATATGCCAAACTAAATTGACATACGCAATATGTCACTTATTTCAGGATAAAGCTTGTCACGCACTGGGAGCTAAACTATAATATTATAGATTTATTCGCGCAGCATGACTTGAAGCAGGCATTCTACCTCTGGATAAGTTCAGGATACGTTCAGCGCAAGCTGCGCGAATAAATCTATAATATATATTACATATAGTTTTGCCCCTCAAGCATGAGAAGCTTAATTTAGAATTATTACTCACCTTCTTATTCCTCTTTCTTCACTTTTGGCGTACATACTAGTGTATTTTCCAGCACAGTTCTTAGTATTGCATTTTTTGATTTTGCTCATGGCAAGTGGCGTACTGAACCAGGGCACGGACCCCGCAGGGGCCCGCTTTAACGCGCTTTTTGCTTCTTTTGTTTCTAATTTGATTAGAGTTCATTTTAAACTACACAAGTACATACATAGGAAATGTAACTGGTTAATAGATTTTAATTTTTGTGTAGGTAGGTATAAATAAAAGCGAACAAAACTAATATTTCAATACTTGTAAAAGCTAACCGCCAGGGCCTGCCTACACGTGATAACTCAAAGACTTGTATTTTTTTATATTAGCAAGATTCATGAATAAGATGTAGGTAGGTAAACTACATCACTACATCACTAAATCATCTCAAAAAAATGGAAAGATGCTGTAGCAAATTTTACTCCATTCTCAGAGCGCGTCATGTTAATACAATTGAAAAATAAGAAAAACCTAATAAACATCATACAAGTGTACGCTCCTACAGCAGACAAAGAAGAAGAGGAAATAGAACAATTCTATAATAACTTAGAAGAGGTGATGAGAACAACAAAGATACGACACATTAACATAGTAATGGGCGATCTGAACGCCAAGGTAGGTCAGGGTAAAGTTGGAGAAAATGTCGGGGAATACGGCTTAGGTAATAGAAATTAAAGGGGTGATCGTTTAGTTCAGTTTTGTCAAAGCGAAGATTTAATAATAACTAATACATTCTTTAAATTACCCCAAAGGCTACTGTATACGTGGACGTCACCTCAACACACACAAGAAAAAGTAATCAGAAACCAAATAGATTACATAATGGTGACAAAAAGATACCGTAATGCCGTGAAATCTACTAAAACTTACCCTGGAACTTATATCGGTTCGGATCATAAACCAGTAGTATCTGTGTGAGCTAGACCAAAGAAAAATGAGAAAAACCATTATCCCAGCTTTAGACTTAAGCCAGCTTAAAAGTGAACACCGACGACAAACAGTGCGAGAAGAAATCAACACCAGCCTCGGTGTAGCAGAAAACCAAATTTGCAGAACAGACAACATAGATGAAAACTGAAGTATATAAACACTATAATAAGAACTACGGGAAAGAAACACCTAACCAAATCTACAAAGAAACATAAGGTGTGGATGACACCAGACATACTAGAACTAATGGATGAAAGACGCAAATTGAAGAATAATGCAGAACAATACAGAGAGGTTGATAAGAACATAAAGCAAATAATAAAGAAGGCCAAAAATTCATGGATTAAAGAACAATGTGTAGAAATGAAAAATTATAAAAGAAAGTATGACACATTCAATATACATAAAAAAGTAAAAGAAATTACAGGAACCCAAAGAAGACATCAAATAAGCCTGCTTAAGGACAAATACGGAAATATTATTATAGACTTAACAGAAAAAATTAATAAGTGGAGTGAATACATAGGAGAATTGTTTGTGGACAACAGAAATAACATTGTCCAGGTAAATGGTGAAACAGGACCTGAAATCCTAAAATATGAAGTAGAAATGGCACTTAGAAATTCCAAAACTGGAACGGTAAATGGACCCGATGATGTTCCTACCGAATTACTAAAGCTCTTGAATGATGAATCAACTATTGTATACTATTGCATTTATTTAACACAATATACAATACTGGTATTATACCTCAAGAGTGGCTGTTGTCTACATTCGTTACACTGTCAAAGAAATCCAGTGCAAAATAATGTTCAGAACATCGAACAATATCTTTAATGAGCCATCTACTGAAGATATTTCTAAAAATCATCCACAACCGAGTTTATCAAAAGTTGGAGTCAGATATTAGTAATACACAGATGGTGTTCAGAAAAGGACTAGGTACTCGAGAAGCTCTCTTCGGTTTGAATGTTCCTACACAAAGATGCCTAGACGTTAATCAAGAAGTACATGCATGTTTTATCGATTTCGAAGAAGAGTTGGACAGAGTACGTCACGATAGGCCAAGAGACATTCTTGAAAGAAAAGTCATAGATAATAAAGATCTACGAATAACTCTCAACATATTGGAATCAGAAAGCTAACATCAAAATAGAAAATGAGATATTAAAAGCAATAAAAATACGTAGAGGAGTACGACAGATATGCATTTTGTCACCACTGCTATTTAATGTATATAGTGAAAGCATGTACAGTGGAACCTCGATAACTCGGATTAATCGGGACCGCGGCCGATCCGGGTTATCGAAAATCCGAGATAGCCGGAGAATATGGTAAAAATTAATAAAATCGGTATACTTACAGATAAACTCCGTTAGAATTGAAATAACATGAAATATATTTATAAATATGCACAGTACCTACACATCAAAATTACTGAAAAAAAAAACACCAAACACAAACGTAAGCAATCGGAAGCGAACAATACAAGACACACAATACAGTCACAACGATGTAATGTTATTTAAGAACAGTGAAAACTAAAGACCATTGTTTATAAAAGAATTTTTTAAATAGTCTTTCCTAAACAATGCTAAGACAGTTTGAAATAAAAAGGAATAGGTACTACAGACAGGTGCCTGTTGTTTCTGCGGCGTGTGCTATGAGTCATTTTTTACTATCTACTATCGTATAGTTCAAATTACACACATACACGTCTCTCAAATATTATATTACATACATTTTTATTATTGAAAGGTTTGTCTGATAATTAACTATTTTGATGGGAAATAAGCCACAATTAAATTGAAAAATAATTTTATTAACGTTTCGACGCCCAAATCGGGTCGTTGCCAAAATACAAAATATTGAAAATCAAAATGTTTATCTGATGAAAATCGGTCCGGGTTAGCCGGACTTCCGGGTTATCGGGCGCCGACTTATCGGGGTTCCACTTTATATAGTATATAGTAAATTTATATAGTAAAACAAAGCCTCACACAGTGTATCGAAGAATTCAAGCCCATATTAGATAGAGTAGCATATCTTATCATCAAAATTAATAAAAGAACCACTCTGAAAGTGATCTAAGTATACGCCCCAACCAAAAGCCACGATGAAGAAGAAGTAGAAATATTTTATGATGAAATAAGAACAGCTATAGAAACAAATAAAGCAAACCACGAAATATTATTAGGAGATTTTAATGCTAAATTGGTCAAAAAAGGAAAAGAGTATGAACATTTAATGGGCAATTATGGCTACGGGAAAAAAACGATAGAGGAGAAATGCTTCTCAATTTCATGAATGAACATAACATGTACTCAATGAACTTCTTTTTCAATAAAAAACCAAGCAGAAAATGGACATGGATGAGCCCCGATAAAAAAACAAAGAATGAAATAGATTATGTCTTAACGAAAAATAGAAACCTAGTAAAAGACGTATCGGTATTAAATCAGTTTAACCTAGGAAGCGACCATAGACTAATAAGAACAAAACTAGTAATAAACAAAAAACTAGAAAGAAAAAGAATACATGAAAAAAGATGCAAATGGACATCTGAAGAAATAAAAAATAGTGAATTTAATAAAAAGATAATGCATGCATTAAATGAAGTTAACATGCAGCAGATAAACTCCAATGATATTGATGATTTGAATAACCTGATAACCGAATCAGTGAACAAAAGCATTCTGCAACTGAAAAACCCAAAAACAACACACAATGAATTAGACAAAGGAATATTATAACAAATAGAAAAAAGGAAAATCTTAAATAAATCTAACAAAAAGGGAACCGCAGAAAATAGAGAACTTAATAGGCACATTAGAAAAGGAATCAGAAAACAAAAAAGAAAAGAAGAAGAAGAATTAATAACAACTATTGAAAAAAATAAGAATATGAAATGCATCAGGCCGACACTAGGACGACGTCAGATAATATCATTAATGGGAAAAGACGAAAATGAAATCACAACTAGAGAAAACATACTGAAACGAATAGAGAAATTTTACACGGAACTCTACAGAACACATCAACAAGACGATGAAATGAGACCAATACGGAAATTAATAAAAAATGTTGGATCGGAAATAATGCCAAAAGTAACAATTTCAGAGGTAACTACAGCATTGGGAAACATGAAGAGAAATAAAGCTGCAGGAGAAGATATGATTACCACAGATATGATATTAGAAGGAGGTAAGGAACTCATTGCAATTGTAACTAAGCTTATAGACAGTTGTTTACACCAGGTCAAAGTCCCTAAGAGCTGGAACAACTCTAAAGTAATCTTATTACAAAAGAAAGGTGATAATCGAAAGTTGGCAAACTACAGGCCCATCAGTCTATTGTCATACCTATTTAAAATACTCACCAAAGTCATAACTACCCGACTATCAATAAAATTAGATGAATACCAACCATATGAACAAGCAGGTTTTATAAAAGGCTATTTAACTTCCGATCACCTGTTAACCAAAAAAAATATTGATCGAAAAATGTAACCAACACAAGTTTCTAGTTTTAATAGCATGTGTAGACTACGAAAGAGCTTTCGATACTATAGAACACACGGCCGTAATAAACGCAATGCAAAATTGTAGAATAGACAGCAGATATATTAACTTAATAAAAGAAACTATGAACCAAGCTACAGCTACATACTACCTAAATGAAAATGAATACACGAACCCTGTACAATTAAACAGGGGAGTCAAACAGGGAGACACTCTATCACCCAAACTGTTCACGTTAGTTTTGGAGGACATTTTTAAAAATCTCAATTGGAAATATAAGGGAATAAACATCAGTGGCCGCTACCTCAGTAATCTACGATTTGCCGATGACATAATCCTGATAGCTACTGACCTACAAGAACTGCAAACCATGCTTTCAGAACTACACACAGAATCTTCTAAAATAGGACTGAAAATGAATTTAAACAAAACAAAAGTCCTGCACTTCGAAGAAACGATGACAATAATAAACAACAAAGTTATAGAAATAGTTGGAGATTATATATACTTAGGACAAAAAATAATACTAAATAGGGAAATTCAAACGGAAGAAATAAAAAGAAGAAGAAAGTTAGCATGTGCAGCATTCGGCAAACTAAACTATATACTTAGAAATCAGCAAATTCAACTACATCTTAGATCTAAAGTTTTTGATGCATGCATTATTCCGATATTAACATATAGGGCACAAACATGGACAATCACATAAAAGGATATGAACATACTTAGAGTCACTCAACACGCGATGGAAAGAGCAATGCTTGGCTTATCACTTAAGGACAGGAAAACAAACACATGGATAAGACAGAAAACCAAAGTCACCGATGTGGTTCAAAAATCACTAAACTTGAAATGGGAATACGCTGGATATGTAGCTAGGAGCGATCTTAAAAAATGGCAGAGAATAATTCTAACCTGGAGACCATACGAACACAAAAGACCCAGAGGCAGACCGCCTATGAGATGGACAGATGATCTGAAACGAACTGCCGGGAAAAATTTGCTACAAGTAGCGTACAACAAAAAACAATGGAAAGGAAGACTTGAAGAGGCTTATGTTCAGATGTGGACGTGAATGGCTAGACGAAGAAGAAAGTGAAAGCATCTGCCAGGAAGTCCTTTTGCAAGCAAATGAAGGAATCGTAATCAATGGAGACGTTGTAAATAATATTCGATACGCCGACGACACTGTACTAGTTGCAAGAACAGTAGAAGAATTACAACGATTACTTACAAATATAAATATTGCGTGCAACAATTATGGCATAAACATTAATATCAAAAAAACCAAGTATATTCTCTTCAGTAAAATCATGACACAATCGAAACTGGAGACCAAAACAATGAAATAAAAAGACGTATCGAAATTGTCAGGGCCACCTTCATAAAGATGAGAAAATTCTTCTGCAACCAAGATATAAGCATCCCTCTACGATTAAGAATGCTAAGAGGCTACGTATTTAACACGCTACTATACGGTGTAGAGGCCTGGACTCTCAAACAGAACAACATAAAAAATATTAAACGTTTCGAGATGTGGTGCTACCGTCGAATGCTGAAGATAAGTTGGGTTGAAAGAATCACAAATCTTGAAGTAATACGAAGGATAGGAAGAGACGCAGAAATTTTGTTAACGTAAAATGAAGAAAACTCGAGTATTTGGGTCACCGGATGAGAGGTCCTAAATACGCATTAGGTCAAAATATAATGCAAGGAAAAATATATGGAAAACGGAATACAGGCCGTAGAAGAATGTCGTGGTTGCGGAATTTGAGAGAGTGGTTTGGCTGCACAACTAATGAACTTTTTAGGCCAGCTGTAAACAAGGTCAGGGTAGCCTAGATGATTTCCAATCTCCGATAGGAGTGGCACAAGAAGAAGAAGGTAATCTACAAAGTTGCAAATATGCATTGCAAGTTTTATACTGGCTCATAAAAATAATCCTATTACAATAAGCTCGATACTCGTGTTTATAGAACCGTCATCATTCAGCATGTACTTTTATATAGGTAAACAGGTAATTCTTAAAAATTGAAATTAAATTCTAAATATAGAAAATAGTGGTAAGGATACCAAGACCCTATATTATATATCTTATATATAAAAATCAATTGCTGTTCGTTAGTCTCGCTAAAACTCGAGAATGGTTGGACCCATTTGGCTAATTTTGATGTTGAATTATTTGTGGAAGTTCAGGGAACGTTTACACGGTTTTATATAGTCTTTTAGTAGCCACCAAGAATTTTACATCTATATGTATAAAATGCTCTTTTTACAGTGTTTGTTGCCATACTCCTCCGAAACAACTTGACCGATTTTTATGAATGTTCGCAGGTATATTCGACCGGATTGGTAGATCATATGAATCATATCATAAATTAATCAAAATAACTGTGCCGTTTCATATTTAACTTCAAATATCTCGAAAACTAATGACTTTATCGTTACCAATGAAGAGTATATTATTTACGTAGAAAGTATTGGAGAATCTAAAAGTGGCACTAAAATAGTAATTCCTCCAGTGGCGTATAATTTGAGAAGGGTCAACCTTTCACTATCCCCTGTAGTAAGCCACTGGTAGTAGTTAGAAACGTTTGTTTATCATAATTTAGTAGGGTGTATAGTAGTCACACTTTCTGCCAAGTATGAAAGGGATAGGTCTAATAATTTTAAAATGCTGAAAAAAATAGTTTTTAAATTTTTAGGTAAAACACACTGTAACTCAGTAAGGAACCACATTTTATTTAAGTGGTTTTGGTTAAATCTTCGTATTTTGTGCTAAGGTTTCTCCAGTTACTATATGGACTATAATTAATGAAACAACCCTGTATATAAAAATCAATTGTTGTTCGTTAGTCTCGCTACAACTCGAGAATGGCTGGACCGATTTGGCTAATTTTGATGTTGAATTATTTGTGGAAGTTCAGGGAAGGTTTATATATATAATATCGGTTTACAACGTTCTTCGACGTCTTCCGATTTCCAATCTCCATCTCGTTCTGTCACTCCATAGATCGTCCTCGAGTTCTCTGTCCCTGATTTCTCTATCAACTCCTTCTCTCCAACTTTTTCTAGGTCTTCTTGGTCTGCGCCTTCCTCTTGGTTGCCATTCGAGGATTTGTCTTGGTATTTTATTCTCCGGCATTCTCCTTACGTGTCCGTACCAGCTCAGTTGTTTCGTCCTGATGTCGTCAACAATAGTATGTGTAACCCCTATGATTTCTCGGACTCTCTCGTTTGTTATTCTGTCGCGTCCAGATATTCCCGCTGAACGGCGCCAGAAGTCCATTTCTGTTGCTCTAAGCATTTTCTCTGTTCTGTCTTTTAGGGGCCAAACTTCGCATCCATATGTTGTGATGCTTTTTATTATAGTGTTATATATTCTTTTTTTATTCTCCTTAGAAATATTTTTATCCCACAGTACGCTGTTTAGTAAGGATATGCCTTTCCTCCCCTGTATATTTCGTTCCTTAATAGCTGCATCTAATTTTCCGTCTTGAGTGATCTTTACTCCCAGGTATTTGTAGTCTTCACATAATTTTATTTCTTGATTTTTCTCTACCAGGAGGCTATGTTGGTCTCCTCCGATACTCATGTATTCAGTTTTTTCCATATTTACTTCTAGGCCCCACTCTGTAAACTCTTCTAATAGTTTTCGCATCATGTAACTAAGATCTTCAGAGTTCTTTGCGATGATCACCTGGTCATCCGCAAAGCACAGCGTGTACAAAGTTGAGTCCGTTAGTGGTATGCCCATATTCGTACATTTTTTCTTCCATTTGTTGAGTGCTGCTTCGAGGTATATTTTGAATAGTGTTGGTGAGATACAGCATCCTTGCCTTAGTCCTTTAGTTACTGTGAATCCAGGTGATATGAGATTTCCCGTTTTAATTCTTGTTGTTTGTTGGTAGTACAACGTTTTTACGGCTTCAACCAATTCTATATTTACATTTGTTTTCTCCAGTGCCTCCCATAATTTAACCAGCGGGACACTATCATACGCTTTTCTAAGGTCTACAAACATCAGATAGACTTCTTGGCCACGAGCAACTTTCTTTTCAATTATCTGAGTAATGGAAAAAACATGATCTATTGTAGATCGACCTGCGCGAAAACCAGCTTGTTCTTCGGCTTCCATATTTTGGTATTCTTCTTCTATTCGATTTTTAATCAGTTTTCCATATATTCTGCTGATACTACTAGTGACTGAAATTCCTCTATGGTTTTCAGGTTTTGATTTATCTCCCTTTTTGTGGATAGTGCTCAGATGTGACTCTTTCCATTCTTTAGGTATTTCATGGTTATTCAAGCATTGCTGGAAAAGTTGTCTTAGCCGCTTAATTAAAATTATAGGTCCATATTTGATGAGTTCCGGAGCTATATTTCCTGGGCCCGGTGATTTGCCGGAAGGTTTATACGGGTTTATATAGTCATTTTATTAGCCACCAAAAATTTTACATCTATATGTACAAAATGCTCTTTTTACAGTGTTTGTTGCCATACTCCTCCGAAACGACTTGACCGATTTTTATGAAATTTGGCAGGTATATCCGACCAGACTGGGAGTAGGTTGTTATCTCTATTTGATACCCGTACGTCATCAGGGGGTTACCCATGACGCCATAACTCTCACAATAATCACGTGAAAAATACTAAATTAAGTAAGCAGACTTCTTGCTTAATTTTGAGCAGAACCGTCCTTAAATTTTTTCTCTAGCACAATCCGTGACCGAATTACAATATCTTAAGCCGTACAAATATTCTGAGGACAGAAGAAGAATGACCAACAAAGTTCATCGAAGAAAAGTGTAACTGTTAAGTTTTGGACTTAAATAAATTGGACAAAATATGAATTATTTAATACACTCCTGGCCAATAAAAACGGGACCCCTTAAAAATGGGTCATTTTTGATGTCAGGAATCTCCTAAACCTGTTGTCCGATTTTAGTGATTGTTTTAAGATCTTGTAGCCTCTTTCTCTAAGAATATTGATGTAGTAATAGTGTTGCTGAACAGGTTAATATCAATGTATACCGGGTGTAACAAGAATACTGTGTTTTTTCCTGAAAGTTGGTAACACCCTGTGGAATATTCTAGCATTTAAAAAATATTGCGAAAACCAATATTTTAAATTTCCCCGAAGAAAATATTAGTTTTTAGCGTTTTTTTTTCATTAAAGTTCTACTGTAGTTCACCTACGATTCAGACGTGTTTATCGGCAAGAGTAAAACCAAATTAAACAATATCCGATTAAAATTGTGTCTTAAAATAGTTGTTCAAAGGTGGTATATAAGGAAGTTTGGATAGAGTGTTCAAAACAAATTAAATGGACCTGCAAGTCGGGGGGAAACCCCCTGACCCTGTACCCCCAGATATACCTCAAAAAAAGATAAGTTTAATTAAAGATGTAAGTATGGATATTTATCCAGTCGGACAGGTGACAACCTTTAATAAAAATAATATTTGCAATGAAAATAATCCGATAAGTACTGATAATAATTTATTAATTAATCAAAATTCGTCAACAAATGATAAAATCGACAATATTATGTCAAAAGAAAGAGAGGAATTTGTGTATGTAAGTACTGATTTAGGGCCATACCATATTTATGTTGAAAATAATACAGCTGAATTCAAAGGCAAATTAAATGCTCTCAAAATTGGAGATATAATTCTCTCTAACTTCCCGCAAATAGATAACAAAATTATTAGTATTGATTCTATAGGTCGGAATAGGATTAGAATCAAGTTAAAAGATTATAAATCAGCGAATTTTCTAATAACTCATAAAAACGATAACATTTTTGTTAAAAATAACTTTGTATTGTACATTCCAAAATTTATTCTTCATAGACAGGGCGTCATTAGAGATATTGAACAAGACTTTTCGGATGAGTATATAAAAGGTAAAATAAAACCATTTGATCAACATTGCAATTTTGAAGTTTCTAACGTCAAAAGAATAAACCGTAAAGTAGAAAAAATTACAGATGAAGGTAAGTCAATAGAATATGTAGCTACTAAGTCTTGCATTGTTACTTTTAAATCCCAAATTTTGCCAAAATATATTTCTATTAATAAGGTTATTAAGGAAGTAGAACCCTACAAACAAAAGGTACTATTATGTTATAACTGCCTCCGTTTCGGCCACCTAGGTAGTCAGTGTAGAAGTAGACCGAGATGTAGTAAATGTCAGGAATCCCACACCACAAAAGATTGTACTAGTACTGACTACCTACCACGTTGCTTTAGCTGTCAAGGAAATCACCTTACAACTAATTTATCTTCTTGTCCAGAATTTAAAAGGCAAAAAATTGTGAAGGAAACCATGAGCTCTTCCAATGTTAATTTCTTTGATGCAAATAAACAGGTCCCAAAAAATACATACGCCAACATAGTCGCTCTTAATACCTCTGCCATGGAAAATAGTGTAATTTCCTCGACAAATTATCGCCAACGGATTCAATCTGGACTTACCCCATCTAGCATAATACAGTCTCATTCTTCTCAACCCCAATTCTCGCAGACCCAGAATTTACAACCCAAATCGTATAAAAATAATTTTACTAATTACATGTTTTCTTCTCCTACATCTTCAAGCCCAAACAAAAGGCACAGGCCAATTAGCCCTAATCCCATTGAAATTTCAAGACAAGAAATTCTTTCTCAACCAAACTCATCTTTTGTCTCGGGAGGAATTTTTAATAGTCAACATTATTTAAAAAACTCAGTTGGAGTAAAATCACAATCAGAGGAATTAAATTCAACAATAAGTTTAGTTTTAGAAGTAGTTCTCAATATTATAAATAATATAAAACAAACAAACAATTTTAATGTATCAGAGTCAGAAATAGTTCAATTAATTAGTAATCATGTAAACCAACCCTTGTCTTCAAATTCGCAGACATCACAAATATGAATATGCTGCAATGGAATTGTCGTTCAGCAGTAGCTAATAAAGTAAATTTAGAATATCTGCTATATCAAAATCAAATTTCCATAGCATTACTCTCAGAAACCTGGTTTAAATCAAAATACTATTATAATTTTAAAGGTTATAATTGCTTTAGATCAGATCGTGCAGACGGGTATGGTGGAACTGCCATTTTATTAAAATCAAACATAAGATGTGAAGAACTAAATCTTAAAAATAGACACCCTTTCACTCATAAATGTATTTCAGTTCAAATTTTTCGAAACAAAAATCCTATTACTATTGTCTCAGTATACATTGAACCAAAAACCCAGATATCTGAAAGACAATGGTTGGAATTCTTTACAGATATTCCTAAGCCTTTTATTATTGGTGGCGATTTTAATGCCCACAGTATCGCATGGGGCTGTGAAATTGAAGACAATTATGGTAAAAAACTTTTAGAAAGTATTGATCATTGTAATTTGATATGTCTGAATGATGGGTCGCCCACATTAGCAACTAGTAACAGTCCATCTGCTATTGACTTAACATTTTGTACTCAAGATCTTTCAAATTTTTTAACGTGGAGTGTCTTACAAGATCCTCATGGATCCAATCATCTTCCGATTATCATAAACATGGAAACAGATAATACAACTTCATCTCCAACTGAAAACTTTCATAAGATCTGGAATCTTAACAAGGCCGATTGGGACTTATACACCTCTGTACTAGAAGCTGAAAATTCTCCCGGTAATTATCAACAGTTAATAGCAAACATCAATAAAGCAGCCAATTTAGCAATACCGAAGTTTTCATCTAACGTCACACATAAGAGACAAATTTCAAACCAATGGTGGTGCGAAAGTTGTAAAACTGCTGCTGATAACCGTAAAATTGCATACGGAAAATATAAACAAAACCCTACAAGGAATAATTTATTTGAATTTAAGAGACTTGATGCTGTCGCAAAAAAACTCTTCAAGCAAAAGAAAAAACAGAATTGGATAGAGTACTGCGAAAGCCTTAACTCCAAAACAAAAATCAGTGAAGTATGGAAGAAAGTAAACGCCTTTAAAAACCGCAAACAGTCCAACAAGTTTCCAATAAATCCAAATTTAAGCTGGCTAGATGAATTTCATAATAAAATATCTCCTCAGTGGGTACCTTCCCAATATTTTCCAGAATACAGCGAAACAGTTTCAAGGGATAAGTTTGGCTTAGAACAACCATTTAAATTGTGGGAGTTAGATCGAGTACTTAGTCAACAAAATAGCAGTGCTCCAGGTAAAGACAATATTTCATATTCCATGATATACCATATACCACTTCAATATAAAATATCATTATTACATATTTTTAATGAAATTTGGAATGACACGTCACAAATTCCAGAGAGTTGGAAGGAATATATTCTAATACCTATTAAAAAACCTGGAAAACCAGAAAATTCTTATAGTTCATATAGACCAATATCCCTAGCTTCTTGCTTCCTAAAGACGTTAGAAAGATTAATAAAAAATAGAATTGAACACTGGTTAGAGCAAGAAGATATTTTCCCAAAATCTCAATATGGATTTCGAAAATCAAAATAAACTCAAGATGCGATAACTTCCTTAGTCTCATCTATACTAATAAACTTTACTGATAATGCGTATACTATGGCTGCTTTTCTAGATGTCTCTTCTGCATTCGATACCGTTAATTTGGACATTATGTATAAAAAACTAGTAGACATTGGTTTTCCCATCAACTTAGCTAGATTTCTGAGGACACTGTACACTAATAGATGGACGGTTTTAAAAATCAACAATTCCATCTCCACTCCACGTCTTACAAATATAGGACTACCACAGGGTAGCATATTAAGTCCAATGTTATATATTTTATATAATATTGATTTAGAAAATTGTGTTAATAGCACAACAAAGATTATTCAATATGCTGATGATGTAGTAGTTTACACATCCCACAAATCATTGGATATATGTAAAAATAATTTTAATGTCTCAATTAATGCTGTTCTTAATCACTATCAAAATATTGGTTTAGCAATATCAGAATCTAAAACAGAAATTTGCATTTTCTCCAGAAATCGTCAAATTCCACAAGGTCATTTGGCAGTAGGTCAAATTCAATATCCTATTAAAAATTGTATAAAATATCTCGGTACTTATTTGGATAGAAAACTTCTATGGAAGGATCACATGCATCATATCATAAAAAAGTCTGAAAATGCAATGAATATTCTACGAGCCTTTTGTAGAACTAATTGGGGTGCCGATCCAAATATAGCACTTTTATTTTACCGTACTATGATTCGTCCTATTTTCGATTACAGTTGTCATCTGTATGGAACTGCTGCAAACACACATTTGAATAAATTAGAAATACAAAAAAATAAATGTCTTCGACTTTGTCTTGGATATTTGAAGTCTACACCCGTTAATATAATGGAAGTTGAGGCGATAAAACCACCCCTGGAATTTCGACGACAGTTTTTAAGTGATAAATTTATTACTAGAACTATAGGAAAAAATACAAACTATCTGCAGGATATACATAAGTTATCAATTTTAGATCTAACTCATAAATATTGGACAAAGAAAAAATGTCCCCTTCTTGTAGATAGTTACTTGAAAATATCTCAATACCGAAGTACTTTCTATACTTATGAAAATCAAGTTTCACCTATGTATTCCCATGTATTAGAAGAAATTTTCTCAAAACAAATTAATACTTTTTTTATGGATAATAATTTAAATCCAGCCGTTTTTCAATCATTTATACTTCATAAATGGCCACATTATCAGTTTTACTATACAGATGGATCCAAAGTACAAAACAAAGTAGGATGTGCAATAATCAATATTCAAAGTGGATTTAAAAAATTATTCAAATTGCCTTGTGAATCATCGATATACACCGCTGAAATGATAGCGATACTTTTTGCTTTAAGACACATATTTAGTAACGAACCCTATAGCTGCATAATATTTACAGACAGTAAGAGTGTCGTTGATAGACTAACTAACGTACATAAGTACCAACAACTCAATCATATAGAACTGGAAATTATGACTCTTTATAATAAAATTGCAAATTTAGGAAAAAACATCATTATATCATGGATAAAGGGACACGCAGGCATTAGGGGTAACGAAATAGTAGACAGGCTAGCCAAATCCGCCCTAGAAATAGGCGAAGAACTTCCCATGAACTTACTACCCATTTCGGATATTGATATTATTAGTAGACGACACCAAAAAGAAAATTGGCAAAGGTATTATCGAAACACGAGAACTGGTAGTAATTACAAACAAATGCGACCTGAAATTCCCATTAAAAGATGGTTTCATTCTGTATCAAATCGCCATTTCATAAGAGTTATAAATAGATTGAGATGTAATCATGCTCTTACCCCCCTTCATATGTACAGTCTGGGTCTCACAGAGTCACCTAACTGTGAGTGTGGAAAAGAAGGTAATCTACTACATATTCTCCTCGAATGTTCACATCAATCAGTAAATATAAACAAATTTTATGATAATCTTAATATATTAAAAATTCCACTTCCCGTCTACCTGAACAATTTGATTTTTTCTGAAGAGACTAATATATTAAAAACAATTTACGAACATATCAAAAATTGTAAATATAGATTGTAGCAATAAAATTTACCCTGTATTTAAGAAATTTTGTTAAAACAAAGCAGGCATGTTTGTTAAAACAAAACAAACATGTTTGTTTTGTTGTTATTTTGTTTTAAATCCTGTAGATTTAAGTAATTATTGTATATTATAATTGAAAAAAGAAAAGAACAAAAAAAAAGAGAAAAAGAAAAAAAAACAAAAAAAAACAAAAAAAAAATAAATAAATAAAAAATGCAAAAAAAACAAAAAAATAAAAAATGCAAAAAAAAACTAAGAAGATGTAAACCTCCGCAAGGATGAATCGGGTTTACGTCTTAGCGTAGTAAAAAAAACAATTTATAAAAAATAACAATAAAAAAATTAATAAAAAAAAACAAATTAACAATATAAAAAAAATGCAAAAAAAAATACAAAAAAAATACAAAAAAAAATAAAAATTTACAAAAAAAAATGAACAACCAAAACAGAGTATTATTTAGATAAAAATTGTAGATAATAATGTTAGTTTGTTATGTATTTAGAGTTAGAAATACAGAAAAAATTCCTCTGATTGAAAAATCAAATTTGTTTGTTTTTAAAATAACAAAATGTCTGGCTAATTGGCTCGGCCAAGGCCATCAAATTCACTCAAAAAAAAAAAATAAAAAATATTGAAATTACAACTCAGTTGTAGCCTAAGCCTTTCTTAGCAGTCTGCTTTGTGACTCTTACACTTATGTTGGATAACAAAAAAAGTTTGGTACTTTAACAACTAGCCATATTCTTCATCAATACAGGGTGTTTCTAAATAAGTGCGACAAACTTTAAGGGGTAATTCTGCATAAAAAATAATGACCATTTGCCTGATAAACATATGTCCGCAAATGCTTCGTTTCCAAGATACGGGATGTTGCATTTTTTCTTACACGCTGACGATTTATTTATTGCTCCAAAACCGGTTGAGAGATGCAAATTAAATTTAATGAGTTTTAAGAGGTAGTCACTGCGCATTTTTTGACATACAATTATGTATTTTATATTCACCATTGACGTGCATATGGGTCATATTACCCGGTCATATTACCTGTATGCACGCCAATGGTGAATATAAAATTTTTAGTTGTATGTGAAAAATGTGAAATAACTACCTCTTAAAACCTTCCAAATTTCATTTGCATATCTTTACCTGTTTTAGAGCAATAAATAAATCGTCAGTTTGTAGGAAAAACTTCAACATCCCGGATCTCGGAAACGAAGCATTTGCGGAAATATGTTTATAAAGCAATCTGTCATTATTTTTTCCATACAGAATTACCCCTTAAAGATTGTCGCACTTATTTAGAAACAATCTGTAGAACATGGCTAGGTGTCCAAGTACCTAACTTTTTCATTATCCAACATAGGTGAATGAGTCAAAAAGCAGACTGTTCAGAAAGGCTAAGGTTACAATCAAGTTTTAATTTCAATATTTTGTAAGTGGCAGAATATTACACAGCGTATTACGAACTTTCAGGAAAAAACACAGTATTATTGTTACACCCGGTATACAATGACATTTACCTGTTCAGCAACACTATTGCTACATCGATATTCTTAGAGAATAAGGCTACAAGATATTAAAAAAATTACTAAAATCGGACAACAGGTTTAGGAGATTGGTTACATCAAAAATGACCCATTTTTATGGCGTCCCGGTTTTTTTTTTGGCCAGGAGTGTATTTCGAAATTTTCAAAAAATATCTCTAAACCGAACATTTGTGACGAACGGCAAGCAGGAGAAAAGTTCTGAGGGCACGATAAGAACAACCAGCAAATTATAAAATTTTATATAGTTTTGTTGAATTTTATTTAATTTTATTTAATTAAGTATTTTATTTTTTTTTCCATTATTTTATTTTATTTCATTTTTTTAATTTTATGATTTTTTTAAATTTATTTGTTTTTATTTAATTTTATTCAGTTTTATTTATTTTTATTTAATTTTATTCAATTTTATGAAATTTTATTTCATTTTATTTAATGATATTTAATGTTTAACTTAATTTTATTTTGATTAATCAACACCTATATAGTTGGACAACCCCGAACCCAATTATAAATACAGGGGTGTTTTGAATGTAGATAAAATACATCGAGCTGTTATATTCATTACAAGATAAACAAATTTAAGATTGTATCTGTTGCACTATAAACTTTATTTTTGTTACTTCTAACTAAACTTTATTACTTCAAACATCATGTGTAATTAATTAAAAATAATAATAAAACCTCATTCACTTCGAGCATTTTTGGTTTATTAATTACGAATTCCTTGTTGCGAATATTCCTTGTTGCCCTGTTGCCAATATCTTCTATCACTGCAATTTTCATCTTCAAATCCTCGTATAATCATTGATCGTCTTATTCCTTGTATCCATGTGGTTCTTGGTCTTCCTGTTTTCTGTAGGTATCCATTTCATAATTTTCTTTGGCAGTCTTTCCTCGCCCATTCTCTGAATATGTCCGTACCACGTTAACTGTTTTTCTCAATGCATTCTACAACCGTTTCCTGTAAATTCACTCTTCGCTTTATTTCCTCATTTCTAACCCGGTCCAATTTCGATGTTCTGCTTACTCTTCTTAGGGCGTTCATCTCAGTAGCTTCTATTTTTCGTTTTTGGTGTTCCTTTATTCTCTATGTTTCGGATCCCTATACCAATGTGCTCTTAATCATGGTGTTGTATATTCTCATTTTTCTTTTTTTCCCTATCTCGGTACTCCACAAAACTCCGTTCAATGATTTAATTATCGTTCTTGATTTATTCTGCTCTTAATTTCTGCATCGTCAGTACCTTTCTTGTTAAAATTAATTCCCAAATACTTATATTTATCACAGCTAGTTATTTTCTGATTAATGTCCAACATCGTATCAGTTGAATCCTCACCTAGGCATAAATATTGTGTTTTTTCTACAATCATCTGCAGTCCCCATTTTTCGTATTCTTCCTTCAATTTGCAAGTCATATATATTCCAAATCTTCTTTATCGTTTGCACATCTTATCTGATCGTCTGCAAACTGAAGGGTGTACAGGCATATGTTGTCGTCGATTTGGATGCCAGTTCCACTGCATTTTCTTTTCCATATTGTAAGGGCTTTGGCGACATAAATCTAAACAGACTCGGTGATATGCAACATCCTTGTCATAGACCTTTGTTTACTCTAAACAAATCTGTTATTTTGTTTCCTAATTTTACTGCAGATTTCATGTCACTGTATAAATTTTGGACAGCTTTAATGAGAGTAAAGTTAATGTTGGAGTTTTGCATTACTTCCCATAGTTTCGGTATCGGTATATTGTCATATGTTTTTTGCAAATCTATAAAATCTAGGTGTATTGGCCTATTTCGTTCCAATTACGTTCTAACGAAAATACATTATCAGTACAGGACTTTCGACCTCTAAATCCGCATTGTTCTTCTTCGTATCCTTGTAAGTATTCTTGTTCAATTAGTTCTCTTAAAATTTTTGTATATACTCTGCTTATTGTATTTGTTACTGATATTCTGCGATAATTGCTACATTTTAGTTTATTGTCTTTTTTATAAATTGATGATATAAGCTATTTTACAGTCACTGTGTACATTTTTGCCATTGATGTACTTTGTAAATACATATGCCACATATTAGAAAAGTTTTTCAGTTCCATTTTTCAGTAGTTTGGCATTGATCCCACCTGGACCCGGAGATCTTCAATTTTTTAGTTGTTTAATTGCATTTTTAACTGCTACACTGTTTATGTTTATTTCTTCCACTACAATTTGTATTTTCGTCTCTGTTGGTTGTGAGTATTTGGGCCTTTGTTCAGTTAGTAAGTCCTTATAATGTTGGACCCATTTATCTGTTGGTATTAATTGAGGGGGTTAGAAGTAAAAGGGTTTAGGTGCACTTTTTTAAAATTTCACTCTAAGTACAGATTCGCATACTTAAATGGTATTAGAATTTGGTAGTAAAACGATTTAAGCATATTCCGCCATACAGTCGCCATCTATCTCCATTACATTTAGTTCACTGAAACCAATTGCAGTTTGCTCTGGTATAGTAGTAAACAGGTTTAACCGTGCGCTTGAAGCGTTTTACCACAAAACTATTTTTAGTAGTCTTTAAAAACAAATAGTAATAAACGGGTTTAAGTGCGCTTGAACCATTTTACCACAAAACTATTTTTAGTATTCTGTAATGTGTAAACACATGTTAATACAGGATTAATTTCAAGTAAATAAATATTAGGCTTGTGACCAATTTTGTAGACTAATTAAGTGTTATGCAACGTGTCAATTGTAGCTACACTGTGAATATCAACTCGGACAAAAATGATTAGTAATATGTAGTTAACATATTCACTTTTTACTGTTTTACCAGTAACATTTATCAACACTATGTACCGATTCAAGTAAATTTTTTTAATATTTGAAAAAAAGGAAGGATATAGTAAGAGCAATAATATACCCTTATATTTTTATCATTTTATAGTACATTGTACACTAGACATATTTTAGTTTAATGACTCCTAGAATTTATAAAACTCAAAAAACTTTGAAGCTGATTATCTCAGCACTATTAAAACTGTACTTAAACCCTTTTACGTCTGGCCCCCTCAATTGTAGTTTGTCGTTGCGTGTTTCGTTATTCTTGATCTTGTTCAGAAAATTCCATGATTCATTGCATTTTCGTTCTCCTATGTGTGCTTCGATTCCTTGGCACTTTCTATCCCAGGTCTCTCTCTTACTTTGAATGATTTTATGTCTTTATTCTCTTTTCTTTTCTCTATATCTACTGTAGTCTTCTTCATTTTTTGTGTTAAGCCATTTTTGGTATAGTATCTTTTTTCCCTGACTAGTCTCTCACTCTCTGAATTCCACCAGTGTTTGTTGTTTTTTCTAATTTCTCTGATACCAAGGGTTTCCTTTGCAGTTGCTTTATGCTGTATACTATATTTATATGCTTTGTTCTATATAAGTTTTCGGTATATTAATTTTTTTAATCGCTTTCATTACCGATAACATATCTGAGAAAATTAAAATACTTTTAAAATTGGATTCGGTAAACAGAAGTAAAGCTTTATAAATCGCGAAAGCTTCAGCGCAAAATATGGAAAAAAATCCGGCAGTCTGAATTCTTTTTTGGGTGTACAGTAAGCTCCTCCTGTGCATACCATCTTTATTTTTTGATTCGTCAGTAAAAAGGGAGTTTTTGTTGGTACGTAACGTACGCATCTCCGTATACGTAAAGCAACTAACGTGTCGTAGAGGATGAATGTTAAAATAGGTAGTTTTTGTAACTGCCTTAACGTAACGTAAAGCAAATCGTAAAGTCATTTTTAAATTCCGTTGACATTTAAAAAAATAAAACAATGTTCACACAATATACAATTAATATACAAATGTAAAAAAAGATAAATGAATGATGAAATTGTATGGTTTTAATTGCTTCTATTTAAATATAAAAATAGTATTTTTCCTTAGGTTAAAATTGTTTTATTTTTGTTTATACCTACTTTTTAGTTGTAAATTATTGTATACCTACATCAGAATTCCAGTAGGTATAATGTAAATAGTGTGGTAATATTTATTTGAAAATTTTACTGAAACTAGGTCATTTGTTTATCTAGTTATTAATTGTGGTGATCACTGTATTTCTTAAATTAATACAAGATTTGTTTGTTTTGCTTTATTAATAGACAACTTAAAAACAATAAAATTTTAAATCTATTATGAAGCTCCAATTTCCAATTACAAACAAAGAATAATTTTACTCAAATAGACTAAACCAATAACCAATATAACCTTAAAATGTTTATAAACAGGTAGTACGCTGATAAAATGTTCATTTGGTAGGTAATCGGGCAAGATCCTCGTGTGCATTCGGTGACTTTCGGCTCGATAGGGATTTTTTTTTTTTTTTGTTTAATGTTTATTTTGCAATCTGTTACATCATACAATAACAATAAGCATACATGTTGATTGGTACAATGTCGTGAGAGAGAGTTTGTCCAATGATCCACTCTCTGTATGCACTTTTACATTCTTACATTTATGTTAAAAACAATAAAAATTTGTAACTTTACATTATTACATTGATATTAAAAAATAAAATAAAACTATCACAATTTAAAATTAATTTCATATGTACAATTATTGCTGTTGGAATGGTAGATCCAAGGGTGTTCTTATTTTCAGCCTTCGGGTTTCTTCGCTGTTGTCAAGCAGATTAATTGCCAGTGTGTTTGGATGTTGCTCTAAGCGTCTTAGGTAGTTTGTGCTAAGCTGTTTAGTCACTGCAGTAACTGTTGGCATCTCTAGATCATTATAAATGTCTCGGTTTGTTACGAACCAAGGAGCATCTACTATACTGCGCAGGGCTTTTGACTGGAATCTCCCGATGATAGCAATGTTCGATTTAGATGCTGTTCCCCATAACTGGATTCCATAGGTCCATACTGGTTTGAGAACGGTATTGTACGCTAGTAATTTGTTCCGCAATGATAATTGTGATTTTCTGCCAAGGAGCCAGTACAGCTTTTTCCATTTAGTATCCAGCTGCTTTCTTTTTTTCCATATGTGGGTACGCCAGGTTAGATGTTTGTCCAGGTGTATCCCCAAATATTTTACGCTGTCTGTTTTAGGTATTCGTTCATTGTTGAATGTAATGCTTGGCGTTTCACCATGGCATTTTGTGAATGTTATGTGTGCAGATTTACTTTCATTTATTGTAATTCGCCATTTCCTTGCCCACATTGCTATATTGTTGAGACTGGTTTGTAGCGTTGTCGCTGCTACTTCAGGATTTCTGTTTACTGCTAATATAGCTGTGTCATCAGCAAACGTAGAGGTGACTGTGTCATCAGTACATGGCAGATCAGCTGTGAAGAGTAGGTATAAGACTGGGCCTAAGACACTCCCTTGTGGGACTCCTGATTTGATGATGCGTAGTTTAGTTACTTCATTTTCGTATCTGACTCTGAAGTATCGTTCTTCTAAGTAGGATTTTAGAATCAAATATATTGTTGTTGGTAGCTGCTTTTTTAATTTGTAAAGGAGTCCCTCATGCCACACCTTGTCAAAGGCTTTGCTCACATCCAAAAAAGCTGATTCACAGTAACTTTTATCTTCGAATGCTTTGATGATTGTGTTAACAACACGATGCACTTGTTCTACTGTCGAGTGTTTCTGACGAAACCCAAATTGGTAGTCTGGGATTAAGCTTTTTGCTGCGACAGTTTCCATCAGTCTCTTCATCAGTAACTTTTCCATTATTTTTGACAAGACTGGTAGTAAACTGATTGGTCGATAGGAGCTAGGTTCATTTGGCTGTTTTCCCTGTTTATGAATTAATATGATTTCTGCTACCTTCCATTGTGCAGGGAAGTACTTCAGTCTTAGAACTGCGTTGAAGAGTTGCGTCAACATAACGACTGCTTTTCTAGGAAGTTCTTTTAATATTTGGCCGGTAAGCAGGTCATAGCCAGGTGCCTTCTTGGGGTCTAGGTGATTTTTTATAACGTCGTAAGTTTCTTGTATTGTGAAGTTTTTAATAGGCTCCATTTGTTGCTCGTTTTCATCAAGGAATGCATATATTTCGTCGTCATTAATTCCGTTTGCAGGTGGTAACGGTTGAAATACTTCTTCCAAATATCTACCGAAAACTTCTACCTTTTCTCCATCTGTTTTGGCCCAGGTACCATCAGATTTTCTAATTGGTGGGATTTGATCTCGTGGCTGTTTTAGGTGTTTTGTGGCTTTCCAGAGACTATAGTTAGTATCGGCTGAGGGTGATAAGTTCTGTAGATATTCTGTAAATGATTTATTTTTGAGTCTTCTAAGTGTTTCTTTTAGTTGCCTTGCAGCTCGATTGTATCTTCGTCTATCATCTGGGTGCCTTGTTCTTTGCCAGATGTTTCTTAGTCTTCTCTTTTCGTTAATCATCTCTCTGACATTTAAGGGGCAGTTTAGTTGTTTTTGCTTTGGTGTTGTGGTAGGGGTTGATTCCCATGCAGCCCCTTGGACCAGTGTTGTGAAGTACTCCACCGCATCTTCGAGTTCTTTTGCATTCTTTAAGGATATAGCTAGGTTTAGCTTTTCTTCAATTTTATCCCGGAATAGATCCCAATCAGTTTTGTTAATGCATAAGGTTATCGGTTTTTCTTTTAATACTACCGAAGAGTTAATTGTAGCAATTACTGGTGTATGATCAGAGGCAATATCAAAATTTGACTGTATGTCTAGGTATCCTTGTGCAAAACCTTTTGTAATGAACAAGTCTAGGCAGTCAGGTATTTTTCGATGATCTGTTGGCCAGTAGGTTGGTCGATATGTAGATAGATGGTCTAGTTTTAATTCCTGTTTTACTTGATGGAGTATTCTGCCTCTACCGGGTGCTGTAAGCCGAGATCCCCAGCTGGTATGTTTAGCATTGTAGTCACCCCCTGCTAGGAATCTATTGCCAAGACTTTTGAAGAGGTTGGTGAATGCTTCTTTGTTAGGTGGATAATTAGGAGGACAGTAGACAGCTGAAACCGCTATTGGCCCTATCCAATCCTCTATGACTAAGCTGACTGCTTGGAGGTATGTTTCTTCTACTTTGTCAGCCAAATGGTGTTTAATGCCATCCTTTATTAGGACCATGGCTCCTGCTCTTGCTAGTCTAACGGCATCAGGGTGAGCTGCATTATAACTGGTATATCCATATATCTTGAAATTAGTGTTAGAAGTTAGGTGGGATTCTGAGATTAGCATTATATCTATTTTATGAGACTCTAAAAATATCTGCAATTCATTTTTATGGTTCAATACACCATTAGCATTCCAAAGAGCAATTTTGAATAACTGTGCCATCTATACTCTAGTTTCCCTGTCTTGTTTTACCTCCAATCTTAGTTTTTTAACCTCTAGTATCTTTAGTTCAGCTTTGGCTTTCGTAGTATCAACATCGTTAGCGGCGATTGCTTCGAAAATTAGATCCAGTTTTTGTTGATTGCCATTATCGTTATCAGTTAAAAATAAAACAACTGATAAATATACAATTTTTATCATTTAATTGTGTGGAATTTTAAATAGAAAAATGGTATATGTTTAATTGAACAACTTTCACGAGATGCAAGGAACCAGTGACGGCCCGTCTGCAGGGGATCCACATAATTTTCAAGGTAACAATAATGTAAATTATTTTATACCACAATATCCATACAACATTCCGCTCCAAAATCAATGGCAGGGCCAAAGCCAGCTACAATCACACCAACCACAAGCTTTATTTTTTCAACAACATTACCCACAAATTGCATATGGTCAATCTCAAGCACAGACAACAAATATGTTGGTTGATCAAATGGCAACTGCTGCAAATTACACACAACCACCCACACAGTTAGCATACCAACAACCTACTACAGGTAACTACGTCCCACAACAGATGTCTTTTCCATCAACATCGAGATATCCGGATTTGCCAACGCAAAACACTCCCATCAATAAAGCATGCCATGTCTCTAAGCGAAATGATGAAATCAAACTCTCTGAGGAACCAAAAGAAAATGAACCAGAAGTAGAAGAGCTCTACGAACCAAACCAATTCCAAACAATAAAATCACGGAGCAAACGCAAACGAAGCAGAGACAGCCCACAGAATAACTCGAAATCAGCAAAAACTATGACCATAAGTAACAAAGTTGAACTGAGCAATCGTTTTGATATACTACAAGATACTGAGGGAGATCAAAACGAAACCACAAACGACAACAAAAGTACCACAAAGAAAGTAAGCATTCCACCATTTATACTATACGGGGTGAATAAAAATGCCCCAAACCTGCTAAAGCTAATTGAAACAGTAACAACTGATTTTACATATCGCTTACTTTACGATAACAAAATGAAAATACAAGCCAATAGTGTTGAAAATTATAAAAAAATTAAAACACTACTGGATGAAAATAAGATTGTAAGACATACATACAAATTACCAGAAGAAAAACTTTTTCGAGTAGTTTTGAGAAACCTCCACCACAGTACAGACACCAATGAAATAATAACAGCGCTAAAAGAAAAAGGTCACATGGTTCATCAAATATTGAATGTTAGAGACAAACGAACCAAGGAGCCAAAAAACTTATTCTTTATAGACCTCCAACGAAACGAAAAAAATAAAGAAATCTATGACATCAAAATATTATTGCATGCAGTGGTTAGATTCGAAATGCCATATAAAAAGCAAGAAATAGTCCAGTGCAAGAGATGTCAGAATTATGGACACACTAGAAATCAATGTACACAGCAATTTCGATGTGTTAAATGTGCAGGACTACACGATTATAGACAGTGCACAAAGAAAAAAGAGGATGGTAAGCCACCCAAATGTTCTCTTTGCGGAGGAGCGCATCCATCAAACTACAAAGGGTGCCAGGTATATCTTGATATCATAAATCGTAGATTTCCTCAAAACAGAAGTGCGCCTGGCAAAATAAACACACCCCAACCAGCCAAAATAACAAAACATAGTAACACAAATGAAGAAAGGTCAATAGCTATGACGTATGCAGAAGCTGCGGCAGAACATGTAGTGTTACCAACAAATACAAACGCGCAACCAAATGCCTCAGCAAATGATTTTCAAGTAATAGCATTTCTACAACACCAAAACAATTACCTCCAGCAACAAAACAGACAACTGCAGCTAACAATTGAAAAACAACAAGCTTCAATCAACGATAGGGATGCGTATGAACCTAACGTACCAGCCCGTAACCTTAGGTAATACGTATCGCGATACGGGAGTTCGACCATTAATGCGCAAGCGTATATGTCAAAAAGATGCGTTACGTTTACGTATTTGTGTGCACAAAAACTCCCTAAAACTACTAAGGATCCAGAATTGTTAGAAAGTACGCCAATAATTTAAAGGCCGTTAACTAAAGGGTGATCACTGTTAGTCCTGTCGCCAGTGGGGGTACAACGGCCTCCTTAATTCAGATGGACTTACCCAAGTTTTTTTATGTATTTTGACCCGTAGAACACGAATTTTTTGGGTAACAGTCGATCTGAATGTCGATAAGATTGTTATAAACAAAGAACTTAAGGAATCACATAACAGAGATTTTTCGCAAAACAAAACATTGTTTTGTATTTTTTGGGCCATTCTAAGCAAAAAATATGTAAAAATAAAACTATGTTTATTTTCAATAAAACCACATTTAGTTATTTTAAGTTATTTATAGTTTTAGGTGGCATGACTGTGTAATTTTAGTTTGAATGACATTTGTAAATAATTATTTGATAGTTGTCAAAAACTCAGAGAAAGAAATAGCATGTTCTTGATTCTCTTTTTTAGGTTTGTATTTTTAAGTTATTTTAGTATTGTTGTATTGTATTGTTGTATTGTTTAGTTTATAATCTTTATTGTACATATTGTAAATAAACTCTTTTTTAGATGAATTCATACGGCTATCTCTTACTCGAATAAGAAGTATGAGACTACTCCTATAAATCAAGAACTTAAGCTGACCAAGCAAAAATAGTGATAAAAATAGATTCTCAAACCGTTATTTGTACAAATTAAGGATGAATATTACATCAATGAACATTTTTATTGCTATAGAAGCAAGCAGTACTGATAGTAAGAATAATGTATGTAAATTTAAGTGGTTGCAGCCAATACAGTCACCTTTCTATTATGAAATGCCTGCTGAAAAGCAACTTCAAGATTATCATTCTGAACTATTTCGTCTGAAAAAAGTAAAAAATGTTTTAGAATCCATGAAATCAAGAGGATGCTTTAGAACATGTACCATTTCATTAGATGATAATTTGAAAGTGATTTATTTTGGTTCAGATGGTGATGTGGTTTATCAAAATGAGTACCTACAACAGACCTTATTACCAGTGTATGAGAAGAAAGAAGCGATTGAACAATCTCCACCATTAGTCGAGTTGGTCCAGAAACTTGGTGATATTAGTATACCTAAAGTTGAAAAGAAAAATTACAAAAAAATAAAAGATGATTTCGTACTTTGAAATTTTGATAGTAAAAATGTTCCAATGAATTCATGGCTCAAGACTTTCGAATCAGAATGTTCGCGATGTGAGGTGGATGCTGATAAAGACAAGATTTTGATTCTACGTCTGTTTCTTGATGGAATAGCAAAGGAATGGTTTGAATCAAAAATAATAACATTAGGCTTAGATAACAGTTTTGAGGTATGGAAAGTTAATTTTTTAGATAGTTTTTGTCAAACAGGTTGGGATAATCATAGAAAAGCTTATTCTTTTAAGTATGTAGGTGGTAGTATTGTTGATTATGCATTTCGCAAAGAAAATTTATTGCTAAATATCAAAAATGATTTTCCTATTGATATATTAATTGATTTAGTTTTGACAAATTTGCCAATTCATATACAAAATAATATTAATAGAGCTGAGGTTACAACAATGGAAAAATTTATAGGTGAGTTACGAAAGTTGGAGAGTTCAGTTATAAGCAAGAAGAAAAAATCAGAGACAAACCCAAATTTTGTACAAATACCTACCAAATTAAATACAATCATACCAAAAGAAAAAAATAGTTGTCAATATTGTGATAAAAAAGGATTCCCTGGGAGGTTTCATCCAGAGGCAATGTGTCGTTTAAAGCAAAAAGATAGAAGGACAATGCAAGAAAACAAATCAAATGATATTCAATATGTTAATAATATTGCTATACAGCAGATATTAAATGAAACGGTAACCGACCAAAAAAACTGAATTTGCTGCCATTGATCAAATTAACAGTATTCCTAAATAATAGAGAATTATGTGGAATCTATGACCCAGGTTCGAATGTTACTCTTCTGAATTCGAAGGTAGCAGGTAAATTGGGATTAGTTATTCATGAAGATAGGAATATGTTTAAAACGATAAATGGCAGAACAAATTTTACAGGAAAACTAATTGCAAAAATGAAAATTAATAAAATTGAGAAAAATATTAATCTTTTTGTAATAAATGATGAATATTTCGAGCATGATATTCAACTTGGATTGGATTCTATTTTGAATTTTCAAATGAAACAAGATTTTGATTTAGAAATTTATCAAAGATTAGATCTAGATATTGAAGAGAAGATTGAAAAGTTTAATCACAATGTTAATTTGACAGAATATTCAATAAACTTTAATGAAGGAATTCCCATAGAGCTTTTTGAAGCAAAATTAGAACATTTACAGCCAGAGCAGAAAAGTAAAATAGAAATATTACTAAATAAATATGACAATATTTTTGCAAAACATAAATTTGATATTGGGCAAGTTCAAAATAATGAAGCTCAAATTAAACTTTTAGAACATAAATTTGTCGCAAAGAAGCCATATAGATGCTCAATAGAGGACCAAAAAGAGATAGAATTTCAAATTGGACAATTGTTAAAAGCAAATTTAATATAAGAATCATCTTTGCCCTTTGCAGCACCTGTTACATTGGCTCTTAAAAAAGATGAAGGATCTAAATCAAGATTATGCATTGATTTTCGTGAATTAAACAAATTAATTGTTCCCGAACCACAACCTTTTCCATTAATTGACGAGATTTTGACCAAAACAAGGAATGCTAAATTCTTTACTACTTTAGATATAAATTCTGCTTTTTGGTGTATTCCAGTTCGGAATAAAGATAAATATAAGACAGCTTTTGTTACAAAAGATGGTCATTGGCAATGGAAATGCTTACCTTTTGGGCTTAAAACATCACCAGCAATATTTCAAAGGATTTTAAGTAATATTATCAGAAAATATAATTTAAATCCATTTTGTATAAATTACATAGATGATATTTTAATATTTTCAGTATCATTTGAAGAACACTAAGAGCACATTGAAAGACTCATGGAAGCCATTCTTGAAGAGGGATTTAGGCTCAAACTTCTAAAATGTAATTTTGCAAGAGAAGAGGTAAAATATTTGGGGCACATTGTGGGAAACAATTCAGTTCGTCCTTTACACGATAATTTAATATCGATCAGAAATTTTCCAGCACCAGATACCAGAAAAAAAATACGACAGTTTTTGGGAAAAGTAAATTTTTACCACAAATATATAAAAGACTCAGCTAGGTTATTAGAGCCATTACATAATTTACTTAAAAAAGATATTAAATTTCACTGGTCTCTAAGCTGCCAAACAGCCTTTGATATGGTAAAGAGTATCCTCTGCTCTGAACCTATTCTAGCTATTTTTGACCCAAATGCTCCTACAATTATATATACCGATGCTAGTATTTTAGGAGTTGGTGCAGTTCTCAAACAAAAACAAGAAGATGGAGAAATGAAACCTGTGGCTTACTTTTCAAAAAAATTGAACAAATATCAGAAAAACAAAAAAGCAATTTTTTTAGAATGCCTGGCAATTAAAGAAGCATTAAAATTTTGGCAATACTGGCTAATGGGAAGAAAATTTGTCGTTATTACTGATCATAGGCCCCTTGAGGGAAGAGAACTTCGTACAAGACCAGATGAAGAATTAGGAAATATGACTCATTTTCTTTCACAATGTGATTTCGACATTAAATATGAACCTGGAAAAGAAAATGTAGAAGCAGACTGCCTTTCTAGAAACCCAGTTTTGGAAAATATAGAAAATGCAGAAACATTTATAAAAACAGTGAACCTAGTGACATTAACTGAGGTAAAACAAGACCAGAATAATAATCGACAAGCTATAGATAAAATGATAGGAACAATTTTTAACCAAGATGTATTCTATAAATTAAGGAAGAACCAGAAAAAAATAATTTTATCCAAAGATTTTGATATTTCAAAAATAGAACAAAAATTCACAAATTTTATGGTCATATTTGTGCTAGTAAAGTAATTAACAAAATTAGGAATTTTTATTACATTAATAATTTGGATTTACTGGCAAAAGATATCTGCCAGAAATGCGAGATCTGCTGTAAAAATAAAACAAGAGTAGGTCCAAAATATGGTCTCTTGTCACAATTAGGTCCGGCAAAAGAACCCTTCGAGATAATGTCCCTAGATACAATAGGAGGATTTGCTGGCAATCGTTCAACAACAAAAATACCTCCACTTACTTGTAGATCATTTTACCAGATATGCATTTGCAGTTACTTCCAAAAATCAGATGAGAGGTGATTTTATTAAACTAATCTCTAAAATTCAAGATAAACACCCCATAAAAACATTATTAACAGATCAGTATCCGGGAATTAATTCCAAAATATTTAGAAATAATATGAAACAGTTAAATATTCAACTGGTTTTTACAGCAGTGGACTGCCCATTTTCGAATGGTTTAAAGTTTAAATTAAAGACTTAATTAAACATTAGTTAGTAGGATAAGATGTAAACTAAATGAAACTAGAAGTAGAGCATGGACAAAAATAGCTGAAGAATGTATAGATGAATATAATAGAACAGATCATTCCGTAACCGGATACGGCCCAGAATATTTGCTTTTTGGAAAAGCGGATCAGATTCTTCCCGAGGAACTTTGTGAAACAAGAAATGTATCAAAAGATAAGCAAATAGCTTATAAAAATTCAGTACGACATCATGAATATAATAAAAAGCTGTATGACAAAAATAGAAAATTCCATGAATTTAAAGAAGGAGATTGGGCATATGTAGAAAATAAATCCAAACTAAATAGAAAAAAACTTGATGAAGTAAGACTAGGCCCATTTCAAATAAAAAAACAAATTCCAAATACTTTATATGAAATAGATATCGGATACAAAAGGAACGATATGAACTATTTTCACATCTCAAAATTGTTGCCTTGTGACCAATCATAGACTTTCATGGTTTATCATACCTGTTGGTGGGGGGATGTAAAAATAAAACTATGTTTATTTTAAATAAAACCACATTTAGTTATTTTAAGTTATTTATAGTTCTATGTGGCATGACTATGTAATTTTAGTTTGAATGACATTTGTAAATAATTATTTGATAGTTGTCAAAAACTCAGAGTAAGAAATAGCATGTTCTTGATTCTCTTTTTTAGGTTTGTATTTTTAAGTTATTTTAGTATTGTTGTATTAATGTTTATAATCTTTATTTTACATATTGTAAATAAACTCTTTTTTAGATGAATTCATACGGCTATCTCTTACACGAATAGGAAGTATGAAACTACTCTTATAAATATTTTTGTCAGTTTTTTCGTAGGATGCATAGTTTTCGACATAAACGCGGTTGAACTTTAAAAAAATCGAAAAATTGCAATTTTTGAATCCGAATAACTTTTGATTGAAAAATAAAATAATAATTCTGCTTACCGCATTTGAAAGTTAAAGTCAAATTCTATCGGTTTTGATTACTTTCATTGCTAAAAATTAATTTTTTTTATTGTTAAACAAAGCTATAAACACGTAGTGATTGAATGATGTTTTCAATGCATTTCCCATTTGAAATCGAACGAGTAGGCGACATACAGACCATTTCTACTTAGATTACGTACATTAAAACGCATGCATTGGGCACGGGAAACACTATGTGTTTATGGCTTTGTTTAACAAATAAAAACTTAATTTTTAGCAATGCAAATAATCCAAACCGATAGAATTTGACTTGAGCTTTCAAATGCAGTAAGCAGAATCAGTATTTTATTTTTTAATCAAAAGTTATTCGGGTTCAAAAATTGCACTTTTTCGATTTTTTGAAAGTTCAACCGCGTTTATCTCTAAAACTGTGCATCCTACGAAAAAATTTGTAAGATCATTTTTTGCTGAGAATCGCCCAAAAAATACAAAAAAATGTTTTGTTTTGCGAAAAATCGCTGTTATGTAATTGCTCAAGTTCTTTGTTTATAACAAACTTATCGACATACGGATCGACTGTTACCCAAAAAATTAGTGTTCTACGTGTAAAAATACATAAAAAAAACTTGGGTAAGTCCGTCTGAATTAAAGAGGCCGTTGTACCCCCCCTGGCGACAGGACTATGTAGCAAGATGTAACTTCAACCTACATAAAATAGAATTATTCCTCTCTGTAGAAATTTGGCATTTGGTCTCCAATTTTTGATAAAACATGCGCTTTTAGAATTTTGATCTAAATGTGTGCTAAGTAAGAAGCCATCGGGCATGTGATTATCTTTATCAAAATTTTTTAATTCGGTAAATGAGTCCTTGATGACTTAATCTATCATATGTATCTGGCTTAGGTCAAGGAATACTGCCTCTCTATTGATGTCCAATATTGATTTTATTACTAAAAGAAATATGAAAAGTAAACAAATAGTATATATGGCATATTGTGTATAATTTGTATATTAAAAACAGATATATATATGTATGTACGTCCGTCTAATTTACTTACCGTTGCACGTCATTATCTACGTTAGAGATCCAAGTTGACATTGTTGCCCAATTACAAAAAATTCTTGAATTCATTTTAATCAAATACATCACACAATTTTTACGGAAGTGCAATTTATACAGCAAAACAAATTAATATTAAATGTAAATAAATAAAAACTTTAGAAATAGAAAACAAGAATTAAGTTATAATCTTACGTTAAAGTACATAATAAAAACAGTCAATATAATGAAACAAATACTTAGGGCCGGTATTTCAATAGCTACTTAAGCTTTTGCTTAGCTAAGCCCGTGTCAAAAGTTAAGGAGAAGCTTAAGCCGGGTGCCGTATTTCCATCATTTCCATAACTAAACTGATGCTCAACTGTAAAATTAATTGGTTTGGTACCTCTGAATACGTCAAAATGCCATAACTAATTGTTCTGAGGTGAAAACCACTACTGTTGACGTTTAATTTTATATTGTCATCTGTATCAATGTCAATTACTTCACCTAATTTTGTGTACGTGGTACATGTGTTGTTAGTTTATTGTCTATAGTTTCTCTGGTTATATTTTTATTGTTATTTTGCATAAGCAATAGATCCGTCTTTGTAATTTTGTTTATTGTATATATTCCTTAAAATGTCAAATTCGAATGTAAGTTTATTTTTGTAAAATAAATATACCTATTGTAGAAATAAATAATTTTCATGTGCCTACACCTTCCAAAAGTAGTAAGAATTTTAATACCTAATCTTTATTACGATTAATAAATTAATAGATTAATAGATTATTATTTAATAATCTCATAATAACGTTGTTACATTACTCAAAAGTTGGTTTTCAAAATAACTTTCTAATTAATAATCTATAGAAATAACCTCAAAAAACAGAAAACAAATTTTAAGCAAAGGCTTAAACCAACTCCCGCGCGAGCTTAAAATTATTTGGTTTAAGCCTAGGCTTAAGCCTCAAATTGAAGTGGAAATACAGGCAACTAAGCTTAAGCAAAGGCTTAAAGTAAAATATCACCTTCATTCGATTATAGTTACAGTGTATTCCGAACAACGGTGCTTCATAAAAACGCTGTATAATCCATTTATACAAATTAAATGAAACATATTATTGTGTATTTCTTTCAGTTAACATTATTAGAAATCTTTAAATATTATTTCTACGCGTTTATAATAAAATATGTATATCTAGTGGCTGTAATGCCAATATACTCGGCAAAGTGATTTTAAAAAAGAACAGACCTACCGCTTAAATATTTCGTGTTGGTATCATGTGACGTCACAGGCTATGACGCGGTGACGTGCAACGGTAAGTACAGTTGAGTCCGCGAGTCTACCCGTGCGTCATCATTTAAAGCATACGAAATAAGTCGGAAATTTACTAAACGCAACGGCAAGTGGATATTATTCCGATCACGGGTTATAGTATAAAATTTGACGTTATCAAATAAATAGAATGTCAAATTGTAAGTTTTGATTTAAAATTTTGGTGCATAATTACAGCTACATTTGAAGTAGCTTAATAAATTATTTTATTATCATTGATTAATAAATAAATAAACAATCTATAAAAAAATTCGATAGCATATTTTCTTTTTGTTATTTTATTCACTTTGACGGAACCTTAAACACAAGCATGCAACTGTGTCAACAATAAGGTTAGTTTTGTACGTTGTCAAAATTTATCGTAAAATAACATAAACTTATTACAAAATTTCTAACTCCAATATAAAATTAGTTTGTATACTATAAAAAAACTTCAAAATGCAAAAATTCGACAAAATAACAGCAAAAAATTCAACAAACTGACAGCCACAAAAGTAAACAAACCAAAACGTCAGAAATTGTACTTAAAATATGTGAAGACATCTCCAATCGTCTTTCTTTGTACCTATCTCTTTTCAATGCACTGAGTCTAAATCGTTCATAAAAATAACATGTGTCTTTTACTTAATAACAGGCGGCAGCTGGTTTGTCATTAATTTCGTGCGTGGAAGAGAATGATGCTAAATAAAAAGTATGTGTTTTATCTCGCTAGGTATTAATGACGCACGGGTAAAGACTCGCGGACTCAACTGTAAATTAGATGGAGTGTATTTCCACTTTAATATAAACAAAAAACTTTTTCGGGATTGAATTGTGATCAAAATTTAATTTGATAGCCTATCCTATCCTATCAATGATAGGTAATACCTATCCATTTTACAAACAGTCGGAAAAATGAAAGAATAGGGCTTTTCATTCACAGTCTTTTGTTTCGAGCTTCTGTCATATGTTGTATAATCCGTGTATATTAATATTATACAAGGATTATACGACATTTGACAGAAGCTCGAAACAAATGACAATCGATGAAAAGCCCTATACGCTGTGAGCTCGTACGTAGAGGGGATATTTACAAATTCGCGAACGCCAGTAGTGACAAGTTTGTAAACCTTTACCGGAAATTTGACATAAATGTCAAAGTGATAAATTTAAAATTAAAATTAAAAACATTAATTATAAACAATATTAGTTGGTCAAAGCTGTGGTATATATTTTTACCTTAAATATACTTACGTTTTAAATACTGAATTTAAGTTTTTTTAATGTTCCGTAATATCTAATTATAAAAAATCTATTATAATCTTATCGCCATCTACACGATTATTGTCAAAGTATCCGAAGTAAGAAATTGATATTTTATCAATAGAACGTCAAAATGATTAGAAAAATCTTAAAAAAATCGATTACAATTTAATTACTTTTTTGCGTTGTAAATATTAAGCGATAACAATTAAATAATAAATTTAAAAATTACCAGTAAAAGTTGAATTAGTAACCGCTAGGAGCGACACCAGCGAAGCTCAGAGCGTATACGCTGTGAGCTTCGCTGGTGTCGCTCCTAGCGGTTACTAATTCAACTTTTACTGGTAATTTTTAAATTTATTATTTAATTGTTATCGCTTAATATTTACAACGCAAAAAAGTAATTAAATTGTAATAGATTTTTTTAAGATTTTGCTAATCATTTTGACGTTCTACTAATGAAATATTAATTTCTTACTTCGGACTTTCACAATTATCATGTAGATGGCGCCAATATTTTGGGGATTAAAAGGGAACCAACAATAAAAAAATATAACGTTATAGTCGGAGAGATAGAAGCGGATTTTGTGCGTGATAAGTAATATGGAAAAACTATATGGGGATATGTTGAACTAGTAGTGTACATTACTTTCCCCAACGGCCGGAACCTAAGTGGGGGCCGAGGGTAGATGTAAGGGGTCAAAGTCGCGGTTTTTTTTTGTGACGCTCTTGATAGAGATAGTGCACCAAAATTTGGAAATAAGTAAGTCATGACGTAAGTAATTAAAATCTCCAGGTGCGGAACGCTGCGTGGCCGACAAAGCTGTGGGAGAAGGGATGAATATAAAAATGATAATTGGGTTTTTTGTGACGTTTCTGATCGAGATAGTGCACCAAAACTTGGGAATAAGTAGAAGATGATATAACTAAGTAAAATCCCCAGAGCGGGAAACCAGATTGGGGGACGAGGGTAGTTATAAGGGGTTAAATTCGCGGTTTCTATTATTTTTTTGTGACGCTCATGATCGAGATAGCGCGCCAAAATTTGGGAATAAGTAGGCCATGACGTAACTAATTAAAATCTCCAGGGGCGGAACGCTGCGTGGCCGACAAAGGGGTGGAGACAGGGGTGAATATAAAATTATAAGGGGTTTTTTGTGACGTTCCTGATAGAGATAGTGCACCAAAATTTGGGAATAAATAGATCATGATCTAACTAAGTAAAATCCTCAAAGCCGGAAACCAGAGTGGGGGACGAGGGTAGTTATAAGGGGTCAAATTCGCGGATTTTATTATTTTTCTGACGCTCATGATTGAGATAGTGCACCAAAATTTGGGAATAAGTAGGCCATGACGTAACTAATTCAAATCTCCAAGGGCGGAACGATGCATGGCTGACAAAGGGGTGGAGAGAAGGGTGAATATAAAATTATAAGGGGTTTTTTGTGACGTTCCTGATCGAGATAGTCCACTAAAATTTGGGAATAAGTAGATCATGATATAACTAAGTAAAATCCCCAGAGCGGGAAACCAGAGTGGGGGACCAGTGTACCTATAAGGGGGCAAAGTCGCAGTTTGTATTATTTTTTTGTGACGCAGCACAACATTTGTCCCCCACGCAGCGTTCCGCCCTGGAGATTTTACTTAGTAATGTCATGATCTATTTATTCCCACATTTTGGTGCACTATCTCGATCACGAAAGGCGAAAAAACCCCTTATATTTTTATATTCACCCCTTCCTATCACCCCTTTGTACCCGAAGCAGCGTTTCACCCCTGGAGATTTTAATTAGTTACGTCATGTCGTACTTATTCCCAAATTTTGATGCACTATCTCCATCAGGAGCGTCAGAGAAAAAATATAGTAAAAACCGCTATTTTGACCCCTTATAACTACCCTCGTCCCCCACTCTGGTTTCCGGCTTTGGGGATTTTACTTATTTAGATTATGGTCTACTTGTTCCCAAATTTTGGTACACTATCTCTATCAGGAACGTCACAAAAACTCCTTTTAATTTTTATATTCACCCCTGTCCCCACCCCTTTGTCGGCCTCGCAGCGTTCCGACACTGGAGATTTTAATTCGTTATGTCATGGCCTACTTATTCCCAAATTTTGGTGCACTATCTCGATCATGAGCGTCAAAAAAAAATAATAAAAACAGCGACTTTGACCCCTTAAAACTACCCTCATCCCCAACTCTGGTTTCTGGCTCTGGGGATTTAACTTAGTTATGTCATGGTCTACTTATTCCCAAACTTTGGTGCACTATCTCTATCAAGAGCGTCACAAAAAAAATAATAAAAACCGCGAATTTGACCCCTTATATCCACCCTCGGCCCCCACTCTGGTTTCCAGCCGTTGGGGAAAGTGATGTACACAACTAGTCCAACATATCCCCATATAGTTTTTCCATATTACTTATCACGCACAAGATCCGCTCCCAGCTCTTAGACTATTATCTTATTTTTAAAGTGAATGTAATATAAGGCACGCACTCCTAAAGGGGAAGACTGGTCACCAGAGTCCTGAAAGACAACCAGTCTAAAGGAAGAATACCTTAAACAAAAATTACCTGGTCCTCCAGGTTGGGGGTTGAGACTTCAGGTTGGTTCCCGGTCACTTGTAAAAAACCGCATTTACCAAAAAGCCTAAAAGTTGCCTCGGAGTTTCGGAAGGATTAAACAGACAACGACAACAGCTACGAAAATGGAAAATGAACATTGGCACTTGGAATGTACAGAGCATTAGCGGAAAGGTGGAAGAAGTCATCCAAGAAATTACCAAGTTGAACATGGACATAGTTATCTTGACTGAAACAAAGAAGAAAGGATGTGGTACAGAGATATTGAAGAACTATGTACATAAATATAGTGGGGTTGCGAAACATCAGCGAGCAAAAAGAGGGGTATCCGTAATGATACATAAAAAACATCAACGCAAAATAACAGATTTTGAAGCCGTAGATGAAAATATGATAAGAATCAACATGGCAATAATTAACCAAAAACCTGTCACTATTCTCGGTATATATGCAGTCTCTGATGATCAGCCTTATGCTGTTAAAGACGAATTCTTTGAGAAAATCAATGAAGAAATTACTAAAATTGGAGGTACTAGGGAAGTGATCATAGCAGGAGATCTGAATAGTATAGTCTGACAGAAGGTAAACAACAAAGTGGTAGGTCCACATGGAGAAGTAACCCAAAATGACAATGGTGAAAGATTAATTCAAATATGCGAGAACCATCAGCTAAAAATAACAACCGGGTTTTTTTAAACACAAGGAGATACACAAATATACATGGATTCAGGTAACCAGAAATTTAAAATCGATCATAGATTACGTGATTAATAGAGCTCGGGAAATGTGCACTTAAAAATCCCTAAAATGTGCATGCAAATATGCACAAGAAACAGTTGAAATATGCACTTAAATATGCTTTTATGCATTTAATGCATAGAAATAAACAACACGGTAATCCTTGTTTTGAAGGTATTTAATTATTTATTTGATGCCAATGGACTGTTGAGGCATTTAAGCAAAATAAAAAAATATTTATTTTATGCTAAAGTCATAAAAACATTTATTGAAATTTCTATAACCTACATACATTATTATATTGATTTATTCTTTTTATCTATCATCATTCTTTATTATTTATTATTACAATTATTATTAAAACTGTACATTATTAAATGTTTTTCTAATTTTTCTACAGAAAAACAGCCGTAGGTATATCTGATTGTAATTGTTTAAGCATATACGGAAAAACTTCTTTCTACTTCACATGAAGTTAAAGAAGCAAACTTAAAATATTGTTTAATTGAGGGTTCTACCTATAAAATTAAATTATCTTTACATTTCCCCATTTTTTTTTAAATTATTTTGTGTTATTCCTCATTTTTCTTTAACGCAGTGCAGAATTTTTGATACACTTTGTTGGTTTCACCAAGTTATTTAATTATTTCATTTAACCCGGGAGTAGTCGCGCTCACTTCTGTAACGTCGATAGTCGCGTGTGAGATTCTATCTCAAAATACGAATTTAAAACAAATTTTTATTTTGTATTATTTTTATCTACTTTTTATATTGAAAATATGTATTTCTAACAATTTTATTAAAAAAACCTGTGTTAATGGCCACCTGCCAACATCGGCCACCTGTCCTAACGGCCAGTTTAAAAATTTCCCAAACCAATTATATGTAGACTACAAAAACTGGCAATAACGGCCACCTTTCTATATCGGCCAATAGTTCTTTCAATTTTAGTGACCGTTACTGCCAGGTTTTACTGTATTACGAAAAAGGATGAAATGTGAGATTCTATCTAACGGCGCGACTACTCGCGGGATAAAGCTAATTGTCTCTCCCCAAAGCTATAAATTCCACAAAAAGAAGAACAAGACAAAAAAATCCTACGCATTACTACACCCTTCCTCGAGGCACTTACGAAATTTTTTCAAAATTGCAAAATTTTTCATCAAGTTATCGCGAAAAAGGACAAAATTGAGATTCTATCTCACCGCGCGACTACTCGCGGGTTAATGAATTGATAATTTCAATACTTTGGTCTAAAGAAATGTTTCGCTTTTCTAATTTAGTAACTGGCTAAGCAATTTTTACAAAATTGGTTTGTATATGTGTCAAATTACTTTTTAATAACGGTTTTTTTAAAACATCCACACATTTTTCATAGCACCTGAGTTACATGTACATCGAGACTACAAATGACGTCTCTAATTCCCTCAAAATATCAGTTATGAAATTTACAGAATTTAACCATGTTCTCCATCTAGTTATCACAGGTTCAGGTGGTAAAGGCACATTAGGTAAACGATTTTTATACACCTATACTCGCAGAAGGGCTTTTAAAATCATGTTTTTGTTTTTGATAGAAGGGTATTGACCATTGGAAATTCCATCCTTACAGTTTGTAGCCTCCTGCTACTCTATTTGTAGCAGATGCGTAGTAACGAATTTGAAATAATATTTTTAAATGTTGTCCACTTTTGGTCATATGGCGCAGCATCACTTAACAATAACAAAATGTTTTCACTAACAAAATGTGAGTGCATATTGTAGAGTCTCCTTCTTCTCCTTTATTCGTCGCCTTATAAATTGTAAGAGGCACATATTAAAAGGATATTACCAGAAAATAGTTTCAAAGAATTTTCAGATTTATTGTTTAGATCTGAGACTTCTCATTTCTCTTTAAAATGCATCTATGCAAAAAAAATGCAAAAAGGTCTAAAAATACGCAATTTTAATAAATGCATATGCACTTACAAAATTTATCCAAAATATGCAAATATGCACTTAATATGCCTTTTGCATATTTCTCGAGCTCTAGGTGATTACAAAACAAAATACAACATTACAAGTAATGGATACAAGAGTATATAGAGGAGTATCATGTGATTCGGATCCTTTTATGGTAAAGTCTGAAATAGTTTTTCCGTTTAGATCCAAGAAAACAAAAGAACCACCTGAAGCCATAGAAATTTTTAACGCAACAAATTACAACCTGGACAGCTTACAACATGAAAGTACGAGAACACTATGTCAACGAAGACTAAATGAAAAATTAGAAGATATAATCTAAAATGTATCCGTGGAAGAAGTGTACAAAAATATAATAGACAGTGTGCAAACAGACGCAAAAAAGCGCTTGGTTTAAAATGCGAACGCCACAGTAAAATCTGTGGTGGACCGAAGACGTACAAAAGCTAATAATGGAGAAAAAGAAAGTACGCACGGTGGCTAAGTACTAAACATCAAGTAGACAAAGACAAATATTTGGACCTACGAAGAACAACAAGAAGAGCAGTAACAGCAGCAAAAAAAGAAATGTGGGATAGGAAATGCCAAGAGATCAACACTTACATAGGCGGAAGGAAATGTTCAGAGACATGGAAATTTTTCATAACAAAATAAAGAACACAGAAAGAAATACTACTCCTATTCAGTTAATATCAGCAGAAAAATGGAACGAATACTACGAGAATTTGCTAACAGAAAGTAGAGCCGAATATACCACCCAATCACCAACAGAAGTATTCGTTGAAAGCGAAGAGATAGTAGTGGGGGTTGATAAATATGGTGAAGAAAGCTGTAAATGAACTAAAAATGGTAGAGCTCCAGGGCCAGAAAATGTTCCGGCCGAATTAATAAAATGTGGCACAGATAAACTCTTTCAAGCACTTACTTGGTGTATGAACAAATATATAAACGGTGTCACACCACCCAGTTTATGGAAAATAGCTTATATTTCTTCCATTCATTAAAAAGGAAATAATTGGATTGCTCAAATTACAGAGGAATATCGGTAACTAGTACACTAAGCCAGGTGTACGGGCGCATTCTTAGAAAGCTCATTGAGATCGAGTATAGGGAACAAGAAGAAGAAGAACAGGCTGGTTTCCGCGCTGGAAGGACTTGCACAGATAATGTCTTCTGCCTAAAACAATTAATTGAAAAAAAATCAGCAACCAGTCAAGAGACCCATCTCATGTTTGTTGACCTCCGTAAAGCATACGACAGTGTTCCTTTGACTAAATTGTGGAAATCACTACAAGAAACTAACATCAGCTACACTCTAGTCAACGCCTTAAAAAATATATATGAAAATTCTACATCAGAAGTAAAAATTGGCAACACACTATCTAAAAAGTTCATAGTTAACAAGGGTCTGCGCCAGGGCTGCTGTATTTCACCAACTTTGCTTAAGATATATATTCCAAAAGCACTAAACCAGTGGAAACGTAAATGCCACGGTATGGGTATAGACCTCGGAGAGGTTTGTTTATAAACCTTACAATTTGCTAATGACTAGAGCTCGGGAAATATGCAAAATGCATATTAAGTGCATATTTGCATATTTTGGATAAATTTTATAAGTGCATATGCATTTATCAAAATTTCATATTTTTATGCTTTTTTGCATTTTTTTGCATATATGCATTTTAAAGAGAAATGAGAAGTCTCATATCTAAACGTTAATCTGTGTCTAAACAATAAACACAGATTAACCCAACAATAAATGTGAAATAAATGTGCAATAAATGTGAAAATTCTCGTGGATCCACTTTCTGATAATATCCTTATTATCTGCCTTTTACAATTTATAAGGCGACGAAGGGACTCTACAATATGCAGTCACATTTTGTTAGTGAAAACATTTTGTTATTGTCAAGTGACGCTGCACCATATGACCAAAGGTAGACAAGATTTAAAAAGATTTTTTTCAAATTTGTTACTTGTCTAGAGCACGCGTCTGCTACAAATAGAGTAGCAGGATGCTACAAGCTGTAAGGATGGAATTTGCAATGGTCAATACCCTTGTATCAAATATAAAAATATATTTTTAGAAGCCATTCTGCGAGTATAGGTATATAAAGATCGTTTACCTAATGTGCCTTTACCACCTGAACCTGTGATAACTAGATGGAGAACATGCTTAAATTCTGTAAATTTCATATCCGATAATTTTGAGGGAATTAAAGACGTCATTTGTAGTTTCGATGGTGATGGTGGTCATATCCAAACCAATTTTGAAAATATTGCTTAGCCAGTTGCTAAGTTAGAAAAGCGAAACATTTCTTTAGACTAAAGTATTGAAATTATCAATGCATTAAGTGAAATAATTAAACACCCTGGTGAAACCAACAAAGTATATCAAAAATTCTGCACGGTGTTAAAGAAAAATGAGGGATATCAAAAAATAATTTAAAGAAAATATTATTAAGATGGGGAAATGTGAAGATAATTTAATTTTATAGGTAGAACGCTCAATTAAACAGTATTTTAAGTTTGCTTCTTTAACTTCATGTGAAGTAGAAAGAAGTTTTTCCGTATATGCTTAAATCAGATATACCTACGGCTGTTTTTCTGTAGAAAATTTAGAAAAACGTTTAATAATGTATAGTTTTTAATAATTGTAATAATAAATAATCAAGAATGATGATAAATATAAAGAATAAATAATACATATAATGTAGGTTATAGAAATTTTAAAAAATATTTTTTATGACTTTAGCATAAAATAAATATTTTTTTTATTTAGCTTAAATGCCTCGACAGTCCATTAGCATCAAATAAATAATTACATAAATACTTTCAAAACAAAGATTACTGCATTTTTTATTTATATGCATTAAATGCATGAAATTATATTTAAGTGCATTTTTCAACTATTTTAGGGTTTTTTAAGTGCATATTTCCCGAGCTCTACGATGACCAAGTGATCATAGCTAATGATAAAGACGACCTACAGTATATGGCAAGAAAACTAAAGGAGGAATATGAACAGTGGGGCTTGGAAATTAATGTGGAAAAAACTAAATACCTACCTGCCCATAGGAGCTGAGTTATCTAATATCGAACTAGAGGATAATGAACAAATCACATCCTGTAGCTAATAAACGCACCTGGGAGTAATCTTCGATAGAACGGGAAAAGACGATGAGGAAATAAAGAAAAGGGTAACACAAGCTAGAAGAACAATTGGCTGCGTAAATGGAATACTTTGGAGCTCCGAAATAGGAATACAGCGAAAATAAAATATCTATGAAACACTTATTAAAAGCAGCCTACTTTACGGAGCACAAACTTGGAGAATAACCGAGAACAACAGGAAAAAATTAGAAGCTGTAGAAATGGATGTGTTTAGAAGATCGTTAGGTATAACCCGTAGGGAAAGAGTTCTAAATGAGGAAGTAAGACGACGAATTGGAATATATGGCTACTTAACAACAGACATTCAGAGGAAGCAGTTGATTTGGTATGGTCATATTCAAAGAATGGAAGACACAAGATTGCCCAAAAAGATCATGCAGTGGGTACCACCAAACCGCAAGAAACAAGGAAAGCAATGAGGGCAAGAGATCTTAGAGATGGCTCATGGGATGATAGAAGGACGTAGAAGTTAGGCACGTCGTTTAGAACGTCGAAAGACGTTCTAAAACCGATACATATATCTGTATCTTGGAGGTAAACAGTCGTATATCCGCAATGTAAACATTTGCAAGAAAGCACAAAACATACAGACTAGTCAATAAACTATAAAAAAAAATTATTTCCATTACGTCGAATTCCACATTATTGGTGTATTATAATATGTAAATGCAAATCTATTACAGGGTATTAGTATGGTTAAGAAATTATTTACCTGATGTATAATAATGGGAGTAACGACTTTTTACCTCTATATCTTTAAACAGGTAATAGGCAAAATAAAAATCGTAAGTGATTACAAAAATAGTATATTCCGTATTTAAAAATGCAAAAACCAAATCACAATGTTTGGAACAAAAAAGAACTCTTGTTTTTCGTTATCCCGTTTCAATACCCTCAAAATACCATTTAATATATAAATGGAGCTACGATTGTTTACCACTACCGCATACGAAAGCATACTATCTAATACACGCACGTATTTTTGGAGTTGCTATGGATCAGAGCTGGGGAGGATTCGAATCACATAGGACTCGAATCCTGGATTCGAATCCTTTTTGAGGATCCGAGGCCGATGATTCGAATCCTTAAAAAAAAAAAAGATTTTTGATCCGGATTCGTCGAAGAAATCCTAAAGGATCCGTACTCGAATCACCAATGAAATGTTCGGATCCTTTTAGAGATTATACTGCGCCGGCGCGACAAGCTGACTCAAGCTTCGACTTGTCACGAAGTGTAACCAAACACAGATTGAGAGTGAAGACCGAATGCATCGGAGTTTGTAAAAAGTTAGTTATACTGTTATAGTTACAAAATAGAATTAGTAAATAAATTGGTATAATATAAACTATAGATAGACATAATATAAGTGAACGTGTAAAGCTACAGGTAAGTGAAAATCGGTCTATTATCTATTTTTCTATTTATGCACAATGTACAAATTGAATATGTAGGCGATATCAGTCGACTAAAGGCAAAGGGTAGAGATGGGTATCGCGAGTACTCGAAGTTTGAAGAACATCAATGTTTTGTTAAAAGTAAAGTTAGTAAATAAGGTATCTCTGTATCTAGTATCTACTGATTTGTCATCATGAACCAAAGAAGAAATAGGTTTAAACCAGATATGGCATCAAAATTAACTTTTTGAACTTAAAATTTGAAATTTTGCGGAGGTATAAATTTAATATACAAAAGTATAATTATAGTCTTGATTTCAAAAATCCATGTATGTAATGTAATTTATAATGTAGGTAGTCTGTTTTAGTCTTCAGCAAAATTAAATTATACCGGTTAGAAAATGGTATTATTTATTAAAAGTCAAATATGAAAAAACATCGATGTTTTCACAACGAAGTTTTTTTACCTATCGATGTTTTTAATTTCGATAACCATCGATATGAAACATCGATGTTTTTAAGTTCGATACCCATCCCTACTAAACATCTAAACGGATATACAGTATGTTAACTTTTTGATTGTGACTCCAGGCGAGTGGTCTAGAAAAATAATCCTGTTTAATAGAGAAAAATAGAATATTAAAACTGACCCACTACTGGTACTGGTAGGGAGTGTAACCATGTTATAACAGGCTGTTTTTATTCCTCTTATGTCCCAATATAATTATTGTTCACCATCGAAAAATATATGATTGTATGTAATCTTATCCATTCTATGAAATCTACCAGTACAGTTCATTATTTAGTGCTCAGCTGACCATTTTTTAAATTAGTGACAATTGTGTCAAACTAAATGTTAGTACACTTTTTAGTTATTAAATAATTCAAAATGAGTCATTTCTGTGAAGAATATAATTATATATACGTGTTTTTTTTTAATTTTGAAAAACTTCTTTGTTTCTGAGTTTCTGAAGGAGTCAAGTTCACGCACATAATGTCACGCAAATGACATACCCTACTTATTCTGATACTCTGTAGTTCTTTACGAGTTTCTTCATGAAAATAGAGCATTGATTTATTAATATCAACTGTTATACTTAGTCATTGTCATTAGGTAATTACTACTATAACCAATGTAATTACTACTATAACCAATGTGAAAGATTCAATTTTTTTTCAGGAATATATTACTAATGTCTTCAGAATCTTCAAAACAACCTTCTGGTGAAGATGACAGTAGAAAAGATCCATTTGTTTCATTATCGGATCAAGAACCATCGTACTGTACTGAATCAGCTGACTCTGAAGATGATGAAATAATTGAAACACCAAGAAAACCCAAAAAAAAAAGATTCGAATAACAAAACTGTATGATATTTTCGAAAAAAAGGAAGAGCAAAGTGTCAAAATTGGTAATGTCGTTGCTGAAAATCCTCCAGTAGAAAATTCTAAAATTGATTTTTAAAGATTTGAAAGTATCTCGGTATTGGATGGAAAATATTTCAAGATTTGCAAAATGAAGAATGACAATGATGTCGAAGCAAATTGTCAGCTCTGTTTTCCGATCATAAAGAAAATTAGCGGGAGTCTTAATTCATCATCTAACTTCATCAGACATATAAAAAGAGTTCATCCTGAAAAACTAGAAGAGTATAAGCGGTATAAACAATCTAAGAGAAATTCGAAATTAAACAAAAAATGCCACACTATAACTGATCCTGAAGGACCATCGACGGCATCGACTAGTGCCAGTAGCCATAAGCAACCTAGACTAATGCAGACACTTCTAGGCAGCGGAAACGTTAGGGTTGACCAAGCTAATTTTGAAAAACGGGTGGTAAATTTTATTTTAGGTACAATGTCTGCCGGAAGGGCAAAAGTGGCACACGACCTGATTTACACAAAAGCCCTGCAAATTGACGCAGATATTATCATAGTCCCAGAACCAAATAAAAACATAGTAAAAAATTCGGTTGGATCTCTGATAACAGAGCAGACGTGGCTGTTTTCTTGGTGAACAAGAAAGTGTGCATAAACACAATTACCAAGAAGGAAGGACTTTTGAAGATTAAAATAAACGAACTAGCAATCATAACTTGTTATATCTCACCTAATATAAGCATGACACAGTATAAAGATCAGGTTGAAAAAATCATAGAGGCGTCACAGGGTGAAACATCCTATATAATCGCTGGTGATATAAATGCCAAATCCATTCTTTGGGGGTCCACAAAAAATGACAAAAGAGGAGAAATTTGGAACGAATGGATCTCTTCCGCAAACCTGACTGTATTGAACAACGGTAAACCTACATTTGAAAGAGGTGAGTCACGAAGCCACATAGACATCACAATAGCAACCAACAACTACGCCAAGAAGATCTCAGGGTGGGATGTGCTTGATGAAAACCTATTTACTTTTCACAAGTACATATCTTACGAAATCGGCCTCAAGGTTACAACAAGGCACGGCAGGAAACTACTTGAGTTCGATAAAACTTTACAAATTTACAAACTATATACGAAACTTACAAGAAGAATCTACCGATTTTAACAACTTTAGAGACAATGTAATAAAAGCACACAAAGCGAGCAGCACAATCAAATATGTCACATACACAGTACCATATTGGTGGAATGTAAACATCCAGCAAAAGCGGACAGAATGTCTCAGAATCAGGCGTACAGCACAGCGAAATAGGACCCAGCAAAACAAAGAAGAGTATAAGAGCGCCAAAAAAGAACTAGGTAAATTGATCAAAGGGGCTAAACGCACGTGCTGGCAGAACTTGTGCGAGGCGCTGGAGAATGATGTATGGGGCGAAGCATATAAGATCGCCACTAAGACGCTGAGGTCAGAGACCCCATATAACCTGTGCGACGACAAAAGAAGGAGAATAGCTAACACCCTGTTTCCTAATAAACCCACAAACAACTTCCTGATTAGAGACGATGTTAACCGCCCCGATGAACTAACGTCAGCTGAACTCACTAGAGCTGCCAATTCCATAAAGATAGGTAAATCCCCTGGACCGGACCATGTGCCACCGGAGGCGATAAAAATACTAGTAAATGAATGCCCAGGAGCTACTAGAAGGGCACTAAATAAGCTACTAACAAGACAAGAATTCCCAGATCAGTTAAAATTAGCGAAGCTAACTTTGATTCATAAACCCGGTAAAAATCCGGAAGAAGCCAATTCATATAGACCTATATGTCTCCTTGACTGCCTAGGGAAATTATACGAAAATCTTGTCAAAAATCGCCTAGAAGACGAACTGAGTGAAAGAGAAATCATCTCCAACAGACAGTACGGATTCAGAAAAGCTAAGTCTGCAATAGATGCGGTAAAACATCTAACTGACGCTGTAAAAACACGAGGAAAAGATGGGCCGTACTAGTTATGTTTGATGTGAAAAATGCCTTTAACTCTGCCAACTGGGCACACATCATAACTAAACTGGAATCAGCACTAGTGTCAGGATACCTTATCAATATCATTAAAAGGTACCTTACAAATAGATACGTCACAGTGGCAAAAAATACAGACCAAAAGCTGACAGCCGGTGTACCGCAAGGTTCCGTATTAGGTCCAACACTCTGGAACATATTATATAACGGGGTGTTAGAAATTGACTATGGCAGAGATACTCTAGCTATTGCCTACGCAGATGATTTGGCGATATTAGTGATGACTGACATGAACCGGGAAATCGAAGACAAAGTAAACAGGTGCTGCAGAATGGTCAATAGCTGGATGGCTACAAATGATCTGGAACTAGCCGGAAACAAAACGGAAGTGGTCATATTGAAAGGACCTCGACAAAGACCTGAGTTGAGTTTTCAGATTGGTACTACAACAATAAGACCTACAAACTGTGCAAAATACCTAGGCATATACATCGACACAGGTCTAAGGTTCACGAAACACCTGACAAATGTAGTCCAGAGGGCAGAAGCAAGAACGGCAGCCCTACAAAGGATCATGCCGAATATAGGAGGCCCAAGTAGCCAAAAACGAAGAATGTACTTGCAAGTAGTACAATCGACCCTTCTATATGGAACCCCTATCTGGGGAGATGCACTAAAATATCAAAAATACCGAGATATAATAACTAGGGCTCAGCGAAAGCCTCTACTAAAAGTGACAAGCGCGTACCGGACTACTTCAACGACAGCCCTACAAGTGATAGCGGGTACGCTTCCCATTCACCTCCTGGCGAAGGAACGGCGTATTCTCTACCACTCTCGGGATGGTCATCTACCACAGATGAAAGCTGCCACCAGAGAGCAATTACTAATAGAATGGCAAACAGAATGGGAGGCACAGACTGATAAGGCACAGTGGACCAAAAAACTAATACCCAACGTGATAGAGTGGTATAAATGTAAGTTCAAACGAGTAAATTTCTATTTCACGCAGTTCCTGACCGGGCATGGATCTTTTAGGTCTTTTACGGATCGGATTCAAAAAACCAGGGATGATAATTGTATAACTTGCAACGTAACAGACGACGCGGAGCATTGTATCTTTAGATGTAATGCGTTTGCGTCAGAACAGCACACAATGCGGTCAAAACTAGGGAAGATATCAACCGACAACTTGATGCGTATCGCTATGGAAAGCAGGGAGAATTTTGAATTCATCATAGATCACATAACAAAAATCATGAAGAGAAAGTCCATAATAGAGAAAGCAATTGAGACAGCATAACTAAGATCTGGATTATTATATATGTGTATATGTATAGGATTATTTTTGTGTATATATGTATATATTTTATTTTTTTCTTCTTATTTTTAGGTTAATATTACTGATATTACTATCTTGGGGGCCACCTCTTTTTTCTTAGCTCCACATGTCCATCACAGACACTAATAACATTTAAACTCCAATGTTATATTCATACTTTCTTTCCCTCGGCTCCTTACCGCTCCTAGGTAAAAGCCGACAACTTCTACGACCAATCTAGGCTGCGCAAGACACTCCTAAGTTTCGTTCGCTAACTGAACACGTACGGGAGTGTCTTGACGAAGACGGGTGGTTTTAGTTGGTAGGCAGGTTAACAGGAGGGCATCCGTTTGCAGGATCTCCCTACACGGGGGAAAATGGACTCGGATGTTTTCCTCTATTCTGAATCCAACACACGCCAAGTATGGTACGGTGTTTAGAACATTTCCACCCAAATCCAAAAAAAAAAAAAAGGTACAATGTCTGCTATAAACATTATAGAACATGAAAGTTTCTTGGCACTTTTTCAAGGAATGAATGTTAAAGTTCCATCAAGAAAAACAATTATGAAAAAAATCAATCAAAATTATAATTAAAATATGTGTCATATTAGAGAAAAACTAAGAAATACTCGCTTTTTATGTACGACAGCTGATATTTGGTGTAACAAGAAACGAAGTTTTCTTGGGGTTACCGTGCATTGGATCGAAGAAAACTTGGTTAGAGGATCTGCTGCAATTGCCTGTAAACGATTTAAAGGCGCACACACTTACAGACATATTGGCGAAATGCTTGAAAATATAAACTTGCAGTTTGGTTTAACAGAAAAAATAGTTGGAACAATTACAGATAATGGAAGCAACTTCGTTAAAGCATTTGAACAATACCACATAACCAATGATGAAGAGGAAGCGATAAATGCAGATGATATATTTCAGGTAATAAATATAAATGAAGAGAAAGACACGGAACTTTTGGAGAATGACGATATGGATGTCGATTCAGCTGAACAGTTCACTTTACCGAAACATTTCCGATGTGCCAGCCATACACTAAATTTAATAGCCACAACGGATTACAAAAATTTAATTAAAGAAAATGCAGTTCTGCGAAAGCGCCGTACTGCAGCATTTCAAAAATGTAACCTGCTTTGGAATACAGCTAATAGACCAAAATCAAATGAAATTATTCAAAACATTTTATTGCACACACTTAGCCGTCCAGGTATTACTCGATGGAATTCACTTTATGTTTCTGTAAAGCAAATTCTAAAAGAAAAGGTCAAGCTCAATACACTTTTTAAGAAACTGGAACTGGAACCATTTAAAGGGACTGAACTTTTATTTTTAGAAGATTATTGTATGGTAATGGAACCTCTAGCCCATACATTGGATTTTCTTCAAGGAGAGCACGCGAACAACTCATTTTTTGGGTTCTTGTTACCGAGTTTATTATCTCTAATAAATAAATATGAAAAAAAAGTAGCGGTCCGTACCACATACAAATATGAGGTGAATACATAGCCAAAATGTGCCTCGACAACCTGAGAAGAAGATTTGCTGACATACTGTCGCTTAATTGTAAAGAAGTCGTAATTGCAGCCGTTTTAATTCCTCAATTTAAATTCAGATGGTATAATATCGTAAAGTATCCTACATATACTAAAGAGGATACAAAAATTTTTATTACAGACGCAGCTAGAGACTTAGACGATTCAAACTATGATTTCTTATCAGATGAGAGTGACGCAACCAATTTAGACCAATTCTTTGATTTCAGTGACGACAAGGTCAAGGTACAGCCTCCAATATTAAATAACGACAGTGAAATGGCAAGAAACTCCTCCCAATCATCATCTGTACCTAAAAGTAAAACATCTTCAAAAATTGAACTGGAGCTGTTGAGGTATTTAGAAGATAAAAGAAATAATATACATATTATTAATGAATATCCTACACTTAAAAAAATTTTCACAAAATTTAACACTTGCCTTCCTTCGTCTGGTGCAGTCGAACGATTATTTTCATTTGCAGGTATAATCGACGCACCTCGAAGGAATGGCCTGACAGACGAAAATTTTGAAATTTTGGTGCTATGTAAGGCCAACCAAAAGAAATATTTTTAAAAACTATAAGTTTTTTAAAATTTTATTGGAGAAGCAAATTTTACTGCAAATTGTAGAAGCCTCGGAGGTGTTACCAGAGAAGGTTCCCATTGTTTTCAGTCTGGTAGGATGTAGAATAGCATTTTTGGATGTTTCTTTTATGTGCTATTAGATTGAAAACTTAGTTTTTTTGATAACAGTTGCCGCTACGGCATCCCTGCCATTTCGTTCGTTGCGATCCGTGACTACACGCCGGTGTTTGTCCTAGTTGGATCAGATAGAGCAGCATATGTGCCTCCTGATGAGAGAATAATAAGTTTCGAAACCGGTAGAGGTGCTTGCTGCACTCTCTGATTGAACTGGAATAATGATGCGGCTGCAGTTTCGTGTTGCAACGAAATTGAATTCATTTTTGAGTTATATTTATAATTTATAGATAATAATAAATAATCATTTCGTTGTGAAGCGAAACAAGTTCAGAGAGCGCCAAAAGCACCCTTCTTCTTTTTTTTTAGGGAGGTGAGCATATTCAAGAGACCGTCTCGGAAGGCGTCCCTGGTGTTTCGGATTCAGTCCCCCACTTTCTCCAGCCGACGGGTCTGGAACCACACTTAACGTGCATATCTGAGCCGACCTTGACCTTACTCTTAACTCCCCTCTGGCACTTTTCGCGTGCATTCCATGAGTTTGTGGGTCGCCTAGCCTCCCTCCAGCAATAGTCTCACGCCAGACCGGTCGGTGAAGCGACTGAGTTGCCCCTCCCACGATGGAACTAGCAAAACAGAACCACTTGGTAATTACGAGTAAAGCTTTCTTACTTTCATCAACTCATTCATTCAATACACACATTCATTAAAAATATCAGACTTAAAACAAGGAGGCAGTTGGCGTAGGGTGGATGTAAAAGGCCCTTCCCCGCCAGCTGCCCCAGGACGGACACGGATAGAACAAGGAAACAGAATTCAAAACAGAAATCAAAACAGAAACAAAACAAAAAACACAAGAGGCACTCAGCCTGAGTAGTAGGTGAAAGTCCTCCCCCTACTGATTGCCTCTTGAGACAAGCACCACAGTTAAATAAGATTAGAATAAATACGGTGAAATGTTATATAAATAAAATTGATAAATAAATAAATAAATAGATAAATAAAACATAATAAATAAAATAAAATAAGGGCAGCCAACGTGTAGATTGGATGTAAAGAGTCCTACTCCGCTGACTGCCTTGCATGATACAAACACCTTAAAAAAATGAATAAAAAAATGAATAATGACTATTGGTCATCCCGCTTGCAGACGCCTCTCTTTTTCCGCTTTGTGCTTTTGTCTTGAATGATCAGGTCGAAGTCTTTTTGCTATCGATAGCTTTATCGATTAGCTCATGAGGCTCGTCTAGAGGGGATCCCAGACCCAGCTGTAGCTCGGTACGCCCCGCGTGATATGCAGGGCACTCAAACACAACATGCTGTGCGTCATCCACCACACCTCAGTCAGGACACAGATCGTCCCCAGTCTTCCCTATACGATAGTTAAATTTCCTAAACGATCCATGTCCCGTCAAGAATTGTGTAAAGTAATAGTTAACGCGCCGATGCAGGGAATCGTACCATGTCACCACATCCGTAGATCCCGTCCAGGCCTCCTTCTCGACTTCGGCTGTCCAATTCCTGGCCAAAAGCACCCTAACTAGTTTCAACCTTTCTTAGGGTCTCATCAGAGGGTGATTATTTAATTCTCCCCGAACCACTAAAATTCGGACTGTCGGTATCGGTCCACAACGAAATAACGTGATGGCATGGATGCCGTGCGCATCTGCTAGAGGCTAGTGAAAGTTATTATTATTATCCAGATTTAGCCATACGGCTCACACTCCCTCTAAGGGGAAAATTGACTCATCCCAGATACCTACGGTATCAAAAGGATTGAGCTCTGGTGGGACTCTTTCCGTGTTATCGAGCCCTAGGTGACTTGGAATGCAGGTGTATCTCCCAAAAATTTTCGTACACTTCTGGCCGTCGCAAGTAGTACAGCTTTCTGCATGGTCTTATAAAGATGTTCATTGAGACCCAGCTTTTTTATGCTTTCGAGGAGGGTCTTCGGAATGACTCCAGTAGTAGATATAACAATAGGTATCGTCTGGGTACTTTGCATTCTCCACTGTCTCCGTATTTGAATTTCCAGATCTCTATACTTGGCGATCTTTTCAGTAAATTTACTACGTAGATTATTGTTGTTAGGTATCGCCACGTCAATTAGTGTTGTTTGTCTTGTTAATTTATTAACTAGTACGAGATCTGGTCTATTATGTGCCACTGTTTGGTCTGTGAGCACACTGCGGTCCCAGTATAGCTTGTAGTTGCCATCCTCAAGCATACTCTCAGGAACGTATTGATAATATGGGAGATGGTCCGTTTGGAGAAGTCCCAACTTGTTAGCTATCTCTTGATGAAGGATTTTTCCCACTGCGTCATGCCGTTCCTTATATTCAGTTGCAGCAAATGCCTGGCAGCCCCCTGTAATATGTTGGATGGTTTCTTGGGCTTGACATCCATATCGGCATCTGTCGTTTTGAACCTGAGGGTCTTTGACGATATATTTCAGGTAATTTCTGGTTGGTATAACCTGATCCTGAATGGCCAGTAATGAACCCTCCGTTTCAGGGAACATCTTTCCTGATGTCAACCAATAGTTCGACGCTATATTGTCGACATAGTCTTGGCTAACTTCATTGGGATGTCGCCCGTGCAGAGGTTTACCCATCCAGGTGCGCAGTTTTTCATCCTTAGTAAGGTGGTTTATGCGCATTTCTGGTTCCCTCAGTTTGATCGGTGTTGTGTCATCTACTGCGCAAATTGCGCGGTGTAGAGTAGATGTCTCAGCCTGCATCTGAAAATAAGTTCTTAAATTAGCAATCTGTTTATCTAATTGCTCACCTATATCCATAAGTCCTCTTCCTCCTAAATACCGGGGTAATGTCGTTCGTTCTACTGCACTTTTAGGGTGGTGTTTTTGTGCCTTTGTGAGGTGTGTTCGTACTTTTCGCTGAAGATTTTCTATATCCGTTTTTGTCCACTTAACAATACCAAATGAATAGCTAAGCGCGGAACAAGCGTAGGTGTTCAGTGCCTTAAACAAATTTTTACTGTTAAGCTGTGAACGAAGCAGCTGTTTAACCCTTCTTATAAACTCAGTAGTTATCTCAGTTTTCATTTGCTTATGGTCAATTTTCCGCGCCTGCTTTACTCCAAGATATTTGTACATATCGTTATCGCCCATGGCCTCGATGTTCTGGCCATTTTGCATATCGAATCCACCGGGCTGTACCTTTCCTTTGACTATATTCAAAACACGGCACTTGTCTAGACCGAACTGCATACTAATATCATTAGAGAATGTTTCTACAGTTTTTAGCATCTCTTCTAGGTGTTCTCGAGTGGAAGCCATTAATTTCAAATCATCCATATACAACAGATGATTGAGCTTCGCTACTACAGTATTATTGCTTTTAATGCTAAAACCTGAGTCTGTGGAGTTTAATAGCTGGGAAAGGGGGTTCAAAGCTAAACAGAACCACAGTGGACTCAACGAGTCTCCTTGAAACAGGCCCCGGTTGATTGCGATATTTTCGGTTTCAATATTGTTTTCACCAGGTATTTGGAGGTGAATTTTAGTCTTCCAATCTCTCATTATATGCCTTAAAAAGGTCACTATGTTATCATCGACCTTGTATATTTTCAAAATATCTATTAGCCATTCATGCGGTACTGAATCAAAGGCCTTTTTATAGTCAATAAAAGCAGTAAAAAGATTCCTTTTTTTAGTGAATGCCTGGTTAGAAATGACTGAGTCGATGATAAGCTGTTCTTTGCAGCCCATGGAACCCTTAGCGCATCCTTTCTGTTGAGGCTCTATGATATTGTTTAGAGCACAGTGTTGGTAGATACGCCGGGTTACACAGGATGTGACCAATTTATACAAAGTTGGAAGACAAGTAATTGGGCGGTACTTGGATGGATCTTGGGTGTTATTTTGATCCTTGGGTATTAAATAAGTAGTTCCCTGAGTTAGAAATGATGGTAATTCCTGCGGATTAGAAATAACATGATTAATTAATGTTGATAAGCACTCATGAATACTCCAAAACTTTTTAAGCCAGAAGTTCTGAACTCCGTCTGGTCCAGGAGATTTCCAGTTATGAAGCTCTTTGATGACATTTGAGACTTCTTCAGTCGTGAATGGTTCGTAGTTAGCAGCGACGTAGTGGTGACAGTTGTGCGTCGTATCTTCTATCCAGCCAGCATTGTTGTTAAAAGCAGCTGGTGTGGAAAGTTGATTTCCCCAAAACTCATGAATTTCTTCTTGGCTTGGGTAAGACTTGTCGACACTTTCTACGGTGGAATTGAGTTTTCGGTAAAACGCCTTCTCAGAGTTCTCAAAAAGTGCATTGTCACATTTTCGGTTTTTACTAACTTTATACCTTCTTAATCGTCCTGAATAGACGGAGAGTTTTTGTTTTAATGTATCCAGACACTGTTGGGCTGTGTTATTTTCTGGATCGTATCTCGAGTGTCTTGCAGTGCTCCGCATTATTTCTTCAGCTCTCTTAATGACTTTTCTACTTGTTACACCTCTTATATATTCTGTGACTTGACCAATATCCCTACGCAGTAATTCAATTTTTCCGAGAAGTCTTTTTTCCCATGGTGCAATTCTGTTACCAGTCCTTCCGTTATTAGTACCCCGTCGTGTTCTGATCTTAACGCCCATTACATTGGCAATTGCTGTTGCTGCACAGTAGATTAGCATATGCAGATATTCCAATGTGTGGGCTTCTACGATATAATTGGGTAGGACTTCGGTGTTCACAATTTGTAACAGCGCACCTAGTTTCTTACAAGAGTTTATTCGTGGTAGCGGTGGTCTGCTAAGTGGATTTGTTCCATTAAACTCTTGTACGGCACGAGCCATTTCGTTTTCTAGACTATCGCGCAACTCGTTGTTTTCCAGCTGTGTATTGTCAGGTTGAGTTTCTGGTATGGGAATCTCAGGAATCTGCTCCTCAAGGATTTCATTAGGGACTTGATCTAAAACTAGCTCTTGGTTATTAATAAAGACCGGATTATATGTTTCTGTTTTGACTGAAATATGTGCATATATATGTCTGAAATATAAGTAAAATATGTTGAAAATATTCCCTAAAAGTTTAAAATATGTTCCAAATATGTGAAATATGTGAACAACATTTTAAAGTAACAAGAAAATATGCATTAAAAAATGTATAAAAGTTTTATTAAATAACGGTAAGTACTGTAGGTACATATAGTTACAAAATTAACCTAAATATACCAATGTATACCTATCTAGTACCTACTACTATTACTTACGTTTCTACGTTTTATTCCTTCTTATAAAAACAATTCACAACCAAATATTTTTCACAATCAAATATTTTTCAATATTTTCAATAGTAAAATTATGTCGCCTATCCGTTAGTAGTAATTTGTATGTTGACAATCTTTGTTCAACATCAACTGATGTGATTAGTGCAAATTTTATAACATTAACAATCTCCGCATTTAAATTGGTATTAACATCAAAATCGCCACCAATAATTTGGTTTGCTTCCTGTTATAATAATTTCAGTAAAGTTTCAATAAATTTTTTATTTATTGATTGTCCAATTTTTCCAGAAACTTCTTCAGCGTTTTCCTTAAATTTCTGAGTTAAATTAAGAGACTATTGTAGTGGAAACGATTCAGTTTCAAGATTGAGGATGGTTTTATAAACAAATCCATAATTCGATTTAATAAAACAAAGCTCATTGTGCAGTGATCTGTTTTCTAAAATTGATTTGCATTTTGAAATCGCACCAATATTTGTTTCTTCAAAACATAAAATTGGTTCTTTTATAGGGAGAAAATGTTCCGCATAAAAACAGGCAGCTTTTAAATATTTTCCCCAACTTGTGATTATAGGCTCCGGTTGCAAAGGAGTATTTGGTAATTTTTCTTGATATATCTGAATCCTTAAAGGCGATTTTAAAAATATTTTCTTCACGTTGCTAATTAAATTATTAAATGTAGGAAATTAATTTCGAATTTCTTCCGCCACTCTGTGTAAACCCTGCGCCAAACTTTTAGTTGTTGGCCAGCTTTGACCATGTATGAAGCAGCATCGGAAACCATAAGCAAGATTTTGTTAGTTGGAACAATGTCGGGAAGGAAAAAGTTCATGAAAGCATCATTTATAAACCTAACCATTATTACATGGTTAAAATATGCCAAAATATGTTAAAAATATGCCAAAATATGTCAAACGGTCGAAAATATGTTCAAACCATCAAAATATGTTAAAAAACCGAAAATATTCTAAATATGTAAAATTAAATTAGTGTCAAACGCCTTTAATTATCATAATTCGTCCACATCCTGAAGCGTTTGATTGTATCTTTGATGGTTATCGATATGCAAAAAACATATAATCCGGTCTTTAGTTATTAATCTCCCGTTCGACTTCGCTTTTGATGGCATCGCGTCTAGTCTCTGGGATAAGATTATTTCTTATGATTACCCGGTATTGATCTGATACTCTTTGCTCCGATACTTGAATATCTGGGTACTCCCTGCAAAATTCGGCATACAACTGTTGTCTGTAGCCGATCGTTTCTTGACCGAGGTTTGTCACCTTATAATAGAAGCGCAAAATGCTTTCGTTGATGGACACAGTCCATTTCATGCGCTGCCTCGGTCGTCCCGCTTGAGTGAGCGCCGGCTGATGATCCAGCGCAGCACCTTCGGCGGGTGGAGCTCTTGTTGTTATTTGGCTCGCTTGTGGTTGTGGTTGGGCTGTAGCTGATTGTATGACAGGGGCCCGCCTCCTCAACACCCTGCCACCGACGTCCCGCATGCTGTCACGTCCAGCGCCGGCTCCAGACGTGCCCTGGCGATCCCCAGGCAGCGATCCTAAACACAAATTATTATTCTCCATTCTCATGGGTGTGCATTTTATACCTACTGCCAGGTGTCAGTTTTTGTTCCACGGCAAGTATTCCTGCTACTCTCTGGGTATTGGCGCTACGAATACCCAGAAAGCATCCCCCATTCGCAGGGGGCCGCGCCTGATAGAAGAACTGACAAAAAACTCCCACAGGTTATTATTTATTATTATTATTATTATTATTATACAATAATATCGAGCCAAAGCAGAGCTTATATGGCTCAAAGTACAAAAATAATTGTAGGTCTTAAACTAAATAATATAACATAAAACAAATTCTTACAAAATAAAAATTAAATTAAAGTAAATATTCAAAAGAATTGGTTTTCATAAAAGTTGTTACAACAATAGCAAATTAAAAAAGATACAAAAACTAGAAAGTAAGTATACCTAAAAATCACAAATTTTTTTTTTGTCATAAAAAACATAAAATATATCCTTATATTTTACAACAACTATTTAACAAAAATTGCTAACATTACACATACAATGTCCAGTTAGTTCTCATCAAACCTGTTTTTGAAACTATTTAAGCTAATAGCCCCTACGATGTCATCACTTAAACTGTTCCATTTATCAAAAACTCGATTTACCAAAAAGTTTTGCCTTACAGTAGTTTTAAAAGGTTCCTTTTTCAATTTATAGTGATGACCTCGTAGTCTAGCATCTTCGTTGATATTAAAAAAATTCGATGTTCCCCAAAATTCTCCCCTAAGAATTCTGTAAGTAGATATTAAATCACCTCTCTCTCTTCTATGAGTCAATGGAGACAACTTAAACTTTCTTAATCGAGTTTCATAGCTTAATCTTGCATAATTAAAAGGTAGCTTAGTAGCTCTTCGTTGTACTCCTTCTAATAAATTAATATCTCTTTGTAAATGAGGTGACCAAACAGATACCGCAAATTCCAGGTGAGGTCTGACATAACTTTTATAGAGTTTCAAAAACAAGTCTGGAGACATTCTAGGAAAAGCTTTTGATATGAGGTATAAAGCAGAGTTAGCTTTACCGACTACTTTTGCTGTTTGAGTAGACCCGCTTAACGTTTGGTTGACCGTAACACCCAAATCATTAACTTCTTGTACCGATTTCAGAGGAACTCCATCCAAAAAATATGTTATATGTGGATTATTATATCCACATTGAACAACACAACACTTACGCGAATTTAATGGAATAGCCGATTTCATGCTCCATTCTGATAGCTGATTAAGGTCACTCTGAAGAGTATTAACAATATCGGGACAGTAATATAACTTTAAATCGTCGGCATATGAAACTGATTTTGACTGCCATCCGCACGTTAAATCAGATACTTACAACAAAAACAGAATAGGCCCTAATATTGATCCCTGAGGGACACCACAAAAAGTTCTTTCAGAGAGGAAGTTTTCTAACCACAATAGCAACTCACCACGCACGCCGTAATGTTCTAGCTTCAGCATTAATTTTTGTATGGGTACCTTATCAAATGCACGGGAAAAATCTATATAAATAATGTCAATCGGTTCATATCGGTTCAAAGATAAAGTCCATTCATTAAGAGAGTGAAGAAGGTTGCTAGTTACAGAACGGTTCGGCAGAAATCCGTGTTGAGAGACTGGAATAACATTATGCTCTAACCAAAAGGATATTAATTTATTAGCTATTAATTTTTCCATTATTTTAACTGATGTTGGTGGAACTGTTACTGGGCGATAATTAGACGAAAGGAGTTTATTTCCACTTTTATATATCGGTGTTACTGTACCAGATTTCCATGAAGCTGGTATTGAATTTGTTTGCAAAGATTTGGCCAATAAAACTGCCATTGGAGCCGCTAAACTATCTGCACAATTATGATACAACAATGGTGAAATATTTTCCGATCCAGGAGACGCAGTAGTCTTTAAAGAACATAATACCTCTCTAACCAGTTCAGTAGAGATGTCAATTGTTGATAAACTCTCCATTATTCTATCAGTAGTGGGCAAACCTGAAAACGCAGCATCCGTGTCAACTGTAAAAGCAGTGGAAAAAGTCTCAGCAAATAACTCACAAACCTCTTCTTTTAAACATATTTCGCCATTAGATTTTTCTAATAAAGGAATACCAGTTTTTGTACAGAATTTTGATCTAACGTATTTGTAAAAAGATTTGGGACCTCTGGAGCTAACTCTGTTTTCATAATTACTTCTCGATAATCTCAACTCCTTTGTCAATCTATTGGAAAATTGTCTATGTGTAAGTATGTTTTCTTCCGATGGATTTTTTCTTACCCTTTTCCATAAAATGTTTTTTTCTTTAGTCATTGCGATCAGTCGGTTATCGATCCAAGGGCTTCTGGGATTAGTCCTAATAGTGTACTTTGAAGAACATTTATCAATACCTTTATATATAATTTCTTTATATTTATTCCAAGAATCATTACATGAACAATTATCTAAATCCGGCCAAATTACTTCTCTAAAATAGTGATTTAATTTAACATAATCTATTTTACTAAACTCTTTAACTATTTTTACATTAATTGCTCCAGTAATGTCCAATTGAGCTTGTGTCTGAAGAACTACATGGTCCGAAATACCTATTGGTGAAAGATAATGAATTTCACTGATAAGTTCTTCCTCATTAGTGATTATCAAATCTAAAATCGAAGGTGTATTACCTTGACGATATCTAGTAGGTTCTTTTACCAATTGGTTTAGATTGGTTTGAAAAAATAAATTGTAAAATGGAACACTCGGATTATCTCCAATAAGCGGAGTTTGAACTGGCCATTTTAAATCCTTAAAATTGAAATCTCCACAAATTATTAAATTTTCTTTTTCTCTACTACATTTTTCAATAAATTCACACATTGATTTGGTAAGAGTAAAAGAAATGTTTGGTTTATAGATAACAAGGAGGTGCAAAACAACTTTATTAGGAAAGATAATTTTAAACATAAGAGATTCTATACCTTCCAGATTATGACTTACAGTACTTATCTTAGATTTTTTAAAGAAGGTCTCCTGAAAGTAGACACATACTCCGCCACCTACACGATCAATGCGATCTTTACGATAAATTGAATAGCCATTAAGTTTTACAAAAGAATTAGGTATTCTGGGACTTAACCAGGATTCTGTTACAGCAAAAATATGAATATCGGGTTTAGAAGATGAAAATGACAAAACATCAGCGAACTTAGCATGTAAAGAAGCAATATTAGTATAAAAAATATTTATTGTTGTCAACTTTATTCGTTTTTTGCGGTGGGTTGTTGGTTTAACTTTTAATATTAACAATATCAAAAATAAAACAGTATTGGAACTAATTTTGTGGTTACACCAATCGTGGTTTCTAAAATTTGCAAGCCAACGAATTGCCGGAGCTATGAAGGGCGAGAGAGATCTATCAGGTTGCATCTCATTTTCCGCCTGTCCAGCATGGTAAAATTTTTTGGCATAGATATTATACTAGTGATGTCATCCATCTGGGCTTGATGATGTAATCAATGATTTTTTAAATGGGAATAGGGTTCGTGTGCTAGCTACAAAATCGCTACGTGGAATGTAAGAAGTATATATGAACCTGAGAAACTGAAGAATATACAGCAAGAGACGATGCGAACAGATATCGATATATTAGGAATAAGCGATACACGATGGGTCAGCTCTGGCGAACTCAATACAGAAAATGGACGAATCTATTACTCTGGAAGCAGCGACACCCAACACATATATGGAGTTGCTATGATCCTCAGCGAAAAAGTAACGAGATCAGTAACAGGCTTCGTTCCGATGTCCGAAAGAATAATAATGTTGCAGTTATTGACAACCCATGGAAAAATGAATCTAATCCAGATTTATGCGCCAACTGCTGACAAAAATGAAGAAGAAATAGAAAAATTTTATAGCGAACCCCAAAAAACATTACATCTCACAGCATCTAGAGACATAACAGTGATCATGGGTGATTTCAACGCAAAAATTGGCGAAGGAAAATGCTACCCTAATGTAGGACCATAATATGGGCTTGGCGAACGAAACGACAGAGGTGTGTGTGTGTTTTGTGTTTTATTGGCACTGGTTTTCACAACCAACTGGACAGTCAATTTCATAATTGTTTTTTAGACTAAAACTTAACACTAACTCAGGGGAGTAATGTGTAGTGTGTGTGTTGAGTAAGTGTATTTTTACTTTGCAAAGTCGACGTCATTGTCCTTGCAAAGAGACGCTAATTGCATCCGAACGTCTGCGGTTCCTCCGGTGAATACTGATCCCACAAGACAGAAACCATTTTTATTTATTAATTTATAATAAACGAAAAATTTCTGACCTTGGTGAGATTCGAACTCACGACCTTTTCGGATTTTTAGATCCATAGGCAGGCGCTCTTACCACTGAGCCACGGAGGGGTGAAACGACAGAGGGTACCGCCTAATAGAATTTTGCCAGGAGCATAATGTTATAACCGCAAATACATTCTTTAAATTACCTAAGCGACGCCTTTATACATGAAAATCACCAGCTGACAAAGACCACAAAATTGTCAGAAATCAAATTGACTACATCCTAATAAAGCACAGATATCGAAACTCAATTCAGGCAGTAAAGGCATATCCGGGAGCAGACGTATCTTCTGATCACAGTCTTCTTATTGCTAGGTTTCAACTTCAACTAAAAAAGACGCAAAAAAGCCGCAAAAACAATAAACTTAACATACAGAAACTAAAGTCAGAAGAAAAAAAAGAAAATCTGAAACACGAAATCAACACAAATCTAGACAGAAACCCAGGAAATAATTGCAACGTAGAACAGCAGTGGCAATTTTTCAAAACCTCTATATTAGAGCCAAGTAAGAAAGTACTTATTACAACCAAATGTAGGAAAGAAGAATGGATGACGGAGGAAATTCTAGAGTTGATGAATGAAAGAAGAAAAAACAAAACCATTAATAAGATCCGCTATAAACAGCTTCAAAACCAAATAAGAAAAAAAATTAGATAGGCTAAAGAAACCTACTTCTCTGAAAAACGTAAAGAAAGAGAAGAACTGCAAAACACATATGACAACAACTTCAACCTACATAAAAAAGTCAAAGAACTAGCCGGAATAGGAAATAGGAGAACCTCAACAATATTGCTCGACAAAAATGGAAATATTATAATGGAGACAAAACGAAAACTACAACGATGGAAAGAGTATATCGAGGAACTATGTCATGACCTGAAAGAAGCTAGTACATCCGTAGATAGCCAAACGGGAGATGTAGGCCCAGAGATAACCAAATCAGAGGTTAGTTAGTCAATAAACTCTATGAAAACCAATAAAATCTGCTGGTCCAGATGAATTGCCTAGCGAGCTGATAAAGTTGGTCAACGAGAAAAACCTGGACATAATAGTAGAACTGTTCAACGCTATCTATACTACAGGAATCATCCCTAGAGAAATGTTAACATCAGAATTTGCGTGTTTGCCAAAGAAAGTGAATGCAAAAGAATGCAGTGACTACCGAACCATAAGCTTAATGTCACATACCTTGAAAATTCTATTGAAAATTATCCACGCCAGAATACATTCTAAACTGGAGCTGCATATTAGTGACACTCAATATGGGTTTCGGAATGGTATGGGTACCAGAGAGGCATTATTCTCCTTCAACTTGCTGACAGAGAGATGTTTGGATGTTAACTATCCTCTTTACGTCCGTTTTATAGACTACAATAAAGCGTTTGATAAAGCAAAAAATGATCGACTCATGGAAATTCTAAAAAATAAAAACCTAGATGAAAGAGATTTAAGACTAATAACACACCTCTATTACAATCAGCGATCAATAGTAAGAATTGAAAAAGAAACATCTGAAGAAATTGAAATAAAGAGAGGAGTCAGGCAAGGCTGCATACTATCACCTCTATTATTTAACGCTTATTCTGAAGAGGTAATGCGAGAGACTCTGGAAGATGAAACAGTCGGCATAAGAGTAAATGGAGTCTAAGTTAACAACATCAGATATGCAAATGATACAGTAATAATAGCCGATAGTTTACAAAACCTGCAAAGACTCATGAGTAAAATAGTAAGGTGTAGTAGGGAGTACGGACCCTCTCTCAATATCAAAAAGACGAAGTTTATGAAAATTAGTAAAAACAACCATAATACTAACGAAATCTTGATAGTAGACGGCCAGCAGATCGAAAGAGTAAAAAAGTACACTTACCTAGGAAGACTTATAACAGAAAATAATGACTACACTGCAGAAATAAAAGTCAGAATCGAAAAAGCACGTTCCAATTTTATAAAAATGAAAAAGGTCCTATGTAGCAAAGATTTAACATTAGCTCTTAAAGTACGCCTAACAAAATGTTACGTCTAGAGTGTACTATAAGTACTATGCAGTGGAATCATGGACGTTAAATGTAGAGATAATGAGACGACTTAACGCCTTTGAAATGTGGACCTGTGAAATGTGAAACAATGAAGTACTGAGAAGAATAGGTAAAGAGAAGGAAGTTGAACTTACAAGTAAAGAAAAGAAGCTACAGTATCTCGGACATGTGATGCGGGGCGAGAAGTATGGTATTCTACGACTCATAATGCAGGGAAAGATAGATGGCAGAAGAAGCATCGGAAGAAGACGAATTTCATGGTTGAAGAACCTGAGAGACTGGTTTGGATGCAGCTCAAAACAATTATTGAGAGCTACTGCTTCAAAAATTAAAATATCTATGATGATTGCCAACCTCCGTAGCGGCGATGGCACCTGAAGAAGATGTGAATTGCAGACTTCGCTTCGCTCACTCTACAAACCTTCACATGCAAGCCTTAAAATTGTACTTTTAACACTTATATCATAAATATCTATTAAATTAAACAAATTACATTCTTCATTTTGTGTCAATTAATTTATTTGAAAAAAAAATTTTGGACAAATTATATAAATGATTATGTTAGTGTTTATACTACTATATAGAGAATTAAATAGCCTTTCAAATGAGCTAACACACGACCCCATTATCATCAAAAAAATCATCGATTACGTCATCACGCCCAGGTGGATGACGTCACTAGTACGATATATGCCAGAAAATCATAATTTAAAAATAAAAATCGACCTATTTCGGAATTTTCTTTAAAGTCGCCGCGCCGGCTTACGGAATAACGAATGTAGATATTCCTTTCATTTGTACCATACTGTACAATAAACATGGAGACAAAAAAGAAAAGAGATAGTCTAGAAGAGCAGTAGAAATGGGAAACTCTTCAGGATAAACAAAAATTATAAAAGGAACAATATCTACAACTTCCTAAAAACTGATTATGGACATACTAAGAAAATAAATTAGCTACGCAATAGATGGATTAAAATAAAATGGGTCAATGTTTACTATCAGAAATCGACCCAGATGAAAAAAATTAACAGTTACCAAATAAGTGATGTAATTTATCAAAAAAATACAGTTTTATTGTCGCGATTTCTTTTAATGAAAATCAATATAAATAATATCTAGGTATTTCAATAAAAAATATAAATAAGTGGCAAAAAAACATTTTAACAGAATCGTAATTATTTCATCAAATATTATCCAAATGGAACTAGTTAATAATTTCCTATTGCCGGTGACTTCAACTAAACAACATTATTGTGGCTATTAAAGTAGTATACAAAAGGGTTTTTAACACTGATTATTATTTGGAATACTGCTTTTCTTTCTTAGAAAAATAATAAGTTTAGTTACAGAAGCATGCATATTTTATAAATGTAAAAAAATTAACGATGTATCCCTCATCCACAAGAAAAATATTTCGATATTTGTTTCCAGAATTGGATACCTATGGAGGTAACTAAACGATTCTTATTTTAATTATTTTTTTTTTATTTACAATTTGCTTCATCCACAAAAAGTTATTATTAGCATTGAACTGTATGTACAGTGAACTCTCCCTTGAACGGACAATTTAAAGGAAGTGTCCGTTGAAGAGAAAAAAAAATGGTAATTTAAATTTTTTTTAAATAATAAGTGCATGTCGTATGTGTATATAAATAGAGATAGGTACTAGTTTAATATTACATAACACAAGTTGTGGGTGACCAAGCAGCATTGTCTATGAACATTGATTATTAAATTTTTGATTTTCTCTCTGCATTCTTCTAACAAACGATCATATTGGTACAAAATAGAATTGTGATCCTATCTTTAGAGACCTAGCCTCCAATGCACTTTTCTCCTTTCAGGGTATAAATTTTCTGGGGTAATGCTCTACTCTAAAAAATAATCCCGTCTCATCTGCGTTAATAATGTCTCGCGGAGAGTACTTCCTACCTCCCTATACTGTCATTAAAATGAGCAGTTTTTCCTTCCAGTTAGAAACTACGAATAAATCTACAGCAGCCGCTTCGCCACATATATAGAAACATCGCATGAAACATAAGGAAATTTTGCATGTAGCAGCCACATCGGATAGACAGGTTTCTACTGCATATTCATCTATGCAATGACACATAGTTTTCAGTCCTCTGTTTAGTTTCAGCAAGTACATTTGGATTGAAATTGGTCACGCCCCACGTTTCTGATTTTTTACTTTCTGCAGAATTGTCTTTATTTTATTTTACTCCTATAAATAAGTAAGTATAGGTAAGTGAATAATAGTTATTACAGATTTTAACATAATATGTTTTTATTAGTCTAAGCTAAAATGAATTACGTTCGAGAATAAACACCTCTTCAGGTCTTATAGGATGAAGTAGACAGTGACGAATGTATTGACAAGAGTAATTCGGAAGTAAGTGAAGAAATAGACAATGGTAGTGTAAATAGTGACAATCCTGACCAGCTTTAAGAAGCTGACGTTCCAGACAACACAAAAAACTAAACGTAAAGAGATTTTTTGAGAATCTTTAACTCTTTCAATGGCTGGGGTTTGTCACACCCCACCTGTCTGTTAGTGGTAAAAAAGTTCACATATCGGATGCCGTGTTAACTAATGCTTCTCTCCATAATGAACCATATCAACTTTTTCTTTCAAACTTAAAAAAATCTAAAACTAGACACAAAATCTATTATGAAATTTAATTCGAAAATAAAATTTTTAACACACACTCATAAAAATACAACGACATCTATTGGATAAGCTTAATCACACATTCGGACACATCCTTGTTCCAGTAGAAACACAATTTACAATTTCCTGGTGTTGTATTTATTTCACCGACCAACAAAAACATTAAATTTGTATTACTTATATAGTGTTGATAACGTGAACAGTATCAAATATCAGGTCGTGGACATCTTTATTGATTTGAAATAATAAATGTATAATATACATTATAGTTTTATATTGTAAAATATTTGGAAAAAAATGTTAATTTTTTTCATTTACTGTCCACATTTACACATCATTTACTGTCCGCGTCCGTTGTTAAGAGTGTCCGTCGAAAGGAGTTAAAGGGTACAGGTTCATATATGGCCGAAAAATTTTTGTTTTAAAAATCGTCCGTATAGAGGAGGTGTCCGGCGGAGAGAGGTGTCCGTTAAGAGAGAGTTTACTGTATTTCAAAGTAAAGTCAATTATTTAGGTCATTCAGCAAAGAAGGAGTGGCCGTGGATAAAGGAAAAATCAATTCCATTAAGGAATGGCCTGAACCAACTGATAAACATCAAGTGAGAAGTTTTCTGGAACTATGTACTTACTACCGGAGGTCTATTAAGAAGTTTGCAGATATCGCTAAGCCATTAACGCGACTTACAGAGGAAGGAAGCGATTATTGCTGGGATGGAGACTGCCAAACGGCCTTTGAAACTTTGAAGAGGCATTTAATTACAGCGCCAATACTAGGGTATCCACTGCCAGAAGGAGAGTCCATCATAGATACGGATGCAAGTAATGTGGGAATTGGAGGAGTGCTGTCTCAGATTCAAGGAGGACATGTACGAGTTCTGGGGTATTTTAGTAAAGTGCTTTCAAAACCTGAACGAAATAACTACGTCACTAGAAGAGAACTTCTAGCAGTAGTGAAATCAGTGGAACCCTTCTATCAATACCTCAATGGAAGGAAGCTTTTAACCCGAACCGACCATGCCGCCCTTAAATGGTTAATGCAGTTTAAAAATACAAAGGGTCAGATAGCCAGATGGATTGAACGACTTCAAGAATATGATTTCAAGATCGAGCATCGAGCCGGAGTTAGCCACAGGAACGCTGATTCTCTATCTAGAAGGCCGTGCCCAGCAGAGTGTTTCCATTGCAACAAAACAGAGTCAAAGGAAGCAGCAGTAATAAGAACAACATTGGTCAATGACTAGTGGACGCCTACTAAGATCAAGGAAGAACAAGAGAAAGATCTAGTTTTACAGAAGATTCGAAAACGGAAAGAAGAAAATCGTCGACTACATTGGCAAGAAATATCAATTCTAGGCTCAGCAGTTAGAACGTATTGGGCCCAGTGGGACTCATTTATCTTGGAACACAGCTTGTTTAAACGAGTAATGGAAAATTATGATGGTTCAGCGAGAAGAACACAGTTGGTGATTCCAAAGAATAGAGTAGCCGAAGTACTTCGTCAGTTACAAGACAGTCAGAGAAAACCATTCAGATAATTCGGGAACGGTTTTATTGGATGAATAGTTCCGACGATGTACAGGACTGGTATAGGAAATATACTACCTGTGCTACGAGTAACGGACCTTACCGGAAAAGAAACGCTCCTATGAAACAGTATAATGTTGGAAGTCCGTTTGAAAGAATAGCTTTGGATATTGCTGGGCCATTTCCAGAAAGTGAAAAGGGATGCAAATACATGTTGGTCGTAATTAATTACTTTAAGAAATGGGTTGAGATCTACGCAATTTACGACCAGAAGGCCGCCACCATTGCAGATGTGCTAATAAAAGTCTGCATCAGCCGATTTGGAGTGCCTCTGGAGATACATAGCGATCAAGGGAGGAACTTTGAAAGCGATCTATTTGAGGGAATCTGTGACAGGCCTATTACCCGCAATCGGATGGAATGGTGGAGCATATGAATAAGGCAGTTGGCAAGTATTTGACAAAGATGCTGTCCAATCATCAGTGAGACTGGGACCAGTACCTTCCGTTCTTCGCAATGGCAAATAGATCTGCTGTTAATGAATCAACGGGCCAAACACCAGCAAAAGTCTCGTCCTATTTGGACGAGATGCTTCTACCTTGTGATTTAGAGTTTGGATGTCGACGTGAAGAAGATGTGGCTGGTGAGGATTATGTGAATTAATTGTGAAGAAGAATGGGCGATATACACGAGTTGGTCTGTTCCCATCTTCAGATCGCTAGCGACCAAATGAAGAAACGATACGATACCCAAGCCGAGAAGGGATGTTTCAAGGAGAACGACAAAATCTGGCTCTATAATCCAAAGAAGCGAACAGGTTGTTCTCCCCAAGTTGCAGCAGTTCTTGAAAGGCCCGTACCTCATTGTCAAGAAAATTATTGACGTTATCTACCGAATAAGCAAGATCCCTAGAGGAAAGCCGATGATAGTCCACCATAACCAGTTGGCGCCTTACGAGGGAGACCACGACGTAGATGAAGAAGTGGAAGTAAACCAAGTTCGAGAAATACCTGACCTCAGGTTTGAAGAGTTCATGGGGGCCTACGGAGGTGCCGGTAAAGTGAGATATGGTTTTGCCACTGAAGAAAAGCGAGATATGCTCGCCCTTCCCGATGACTATTCACTGGCCCATACCATCCCGGCCAGTATGAGAAATGCACGAGAGTTGGCATCCGCCTTTCGAAGGAAGTTTGGTCGAGTTGCAGAACTCCAATGCCAACTGCCAGCTCCTGGCAAAGCATTGAAACTCCAAGATGCCTCACGTTACCTATTCTATCTGGTAACAAAAGACGCTGTCCATGACATACCTACCTACCGAGATGTATGGGATACATTAATTCAATTGAGAGAGCACGTGTTGGAGTCCGACGTTCAAAAGTTAGCCATGCCAAAGTTAGCATGCCGCCAATTAGACCGGATTGTTATCCGAAATATGGTAGAAGAAATTTTCAGACACCGAGGTCCAGGTGTTAGTCTGTTGCAATCCGCATAGTTACTGGTGCGGAGCGAAGACCGTCCCCTGCCACTTTTATACAACTGGAAGTTGTAAAAGAGAGTCCAGTTGCAGATACTAGCATCCAGTTCGAGTCCCGGCAAGGTTCCAGGAGGAACCCTCTTTTAAGGAGGGGGCAATGTGACACAATTATGTCACCTTACTGTTTTCAGCTCCCTGACTAACAGTCGCCGAAGATGTTTACCGTGAACCGTTTTTATACAATGATTTATGCACCTGTGGTTGATTGATTTATGGGGGCCCTAATTTAAAGAAAGATTTCGACCGAGTTGTTTACATACCTTTTTCTAATAATTGTTTTTTTGTTATTGTACTAAAAAATTCGACTTTACGTGGTTTAAGTTAAAATACTCGTATATTCTGGATCATCCTTTTGTATTCGAGATGATTAAGCATTGTATAAATAAGAGGAATTTGGAAATTAGCAGGGAGTTGTGAATTTAAAAACGTCGCGTCGGTGTATTTTGATATGTAGCGGGCACGGCATATCTTTGAATTTGTAATTAGATAAATTAGATTTGATGTAATAAATAAATTAGGTATCGTAGTTTAAAAAATAAAAGATATAAATTCATTGGTTTTCATTTGTTTAGTTGTAAGTTATTAGAAATAAATAAAGTCAACTAAAATTAAACATAGCACCTAAAAGACCATAGAAAAGTCAAATTAGTTTTGAAACATGAGGAAGAGATATGATGTTTTTAATTAGAATGGCGTACATTTTAAGCCTGAGCGACCACTTAAGGGTTAAAATCAAGATGCGGGTAACGTAACGGAAAAATTCAGTCGCGTTTTAAATTTTTATTTCTATTGACCCACCGAATGGCTTGAATATTAAAAGTTTGGGTAGCTTGCCAGGCAAGGTCAAATGCTATCGCTTCTGAACTTGTGACGGGTGGCTCTTTCAGGACGATATACTCAGTAAAACACCAGTTAAAAACAAAGTAAATATATTTAGGATATTTATATACAGTTCAAAATAAATAAAATGAAATATAAGTATATCTTCTGCACAGGAAAAATAATATGATACTTATTACTGTTATCAAAACATAATAACAATACTAGAATACTTAATACAATCTACAACACGGTATCTACCATAGCAATCTATCTACACACTCAAACTCGTAGCTCTCAATCAAACATCGACGCATCGATACGGTTCTCCGTCAGTCCAGACGGAGATGGCGGCTACCGCTCACTGCGGTTTCGGTTCAGATGGAGCGCCTCCTCATTACAGAGCACGCCCACCTCGGAAAAGTTCTAACTCAACCCGTTGCATCTCTACCATTAAGCTCTTCTTGATTCAATACACGAAGGAGAACTGATTTTATGATTCTCCTCGCTCGTCTTAAACACACTCTCGGTGCCATCTCTCCTTTGGTTTCGTCTAGTGGTGGTAGGGGGCTGCGCCACTATGGACACTTATTCAATCTTCTGCGGTTGACGTGTCGAACGCCGGCTGCAGACATCATATCATTACAGACTATAAATAATTTATTAGGTGAATTACCTATTAGGGGGACTTCCAGTGATTATAAAATTATCCCGACGACGTTACAATTCGCGACGACGGAATGTTGCAATTGCACCGACTATCCAGAGTTAGTTATATTTAGTTTAGTTCCGTTAAATTTTTATTAGTTTTTTTGTTACTTCCTTGAATGTTATAAAACAAGCACCTAACTTTCGCTAAACCGCTGTGGATCTCCACGAAACAGTTTAGAAAACGTTGGACTAGATTATTAGTTGAAAATAATAGGTACATATTATATAACAACAAGCTTTTATGATGTTCACAAAACCTAGAAATGGCGGCGGACTAAAATAGTTATTTATGAAACAGTTCGTGAAGTATGCTTTTTGCGAACGCACGCGATGTTTAGAGCACGAGTGACCGAGCAACGAGTGCTATACATAGCGTAAGTTCGTAAAAAGTACTTCACGCACAGTTCGTACAATATTTTATGTACGATAAACAAATAAAAAAACTGTAACTCTTGGTCACTGGGATTAATTTCTATTCTACAATTTTTAGAACTTTGACATTTGAAAATTCTAACTTCTTTCAAACCACAAAGCTATCAAAACTTTTGTTGTAATTTATTGCTCACATGTCATCATCACCATGACAATGCGAAAGTTAAGGATATTTGATTATATGAAAGTGTGCCAAAAAACAGTGAGAAAAATAAATCCCATTTAAAAATACATTGTTACTTCACGCAAACTTTAAATCGTTCACGCACTGCTACCTATAATGACAGTTTCCACAAACTAAAAACTTATAAAAAAAGACTAAGTTTTCACTCTAATGGCATATAAAACAACATAATGCTATTCTACATCCCACCAGAATGAAAACAATGGGAAACTTCTCTGGTTACACCTCCGAGGAGCAGATGGGACGTGAATTGTAAATTGTAGAATTCCCTCATCTTCCTTAGTCTCAGCATCCGTATGGCTTGCAAATTGTAGAAGCCTCGGAGGTGTAACCAGAGAAGTTTCCCATTGTTTTCATTCTGGTGGGATGTAGAATAGCATTATGTTGTTTTATATGCCATTAGAGTGAAAACTTAGTCTTTTTGCAAGCAGTTGCCGCTAGGGCATCTACGCCATTTCGTTCGTTGCAATCCGGGACTGCATGCTGGGGTTTGTTTTGGTTGGATCAGGGAGAGCAGCCTATGTGCCTCCTGATGAGAGACTTATAAGTTTCGAAACCGGTAGGGGTGCTTGCAGCACTCTCTGATTGGACTAGAATATGGTTCAGCTGTGTTTTCGTTTTGCAACGAAATTGAAAATGGTTATTCATTTTTAAAAACTTATACATAATATGAGATAGAGTAGATAAAGTGAAATAGACGGTTGTCGAATATTGATAAATTTAACTTTATTTCGGAAACCTTAACAGTTTGAGCGATACATTAGGTTTATTCTAGCATCAGTTTCAAACGGTTTGAAACCATCAGCGAATCGTTGTGTTAGAATAACAAGGTACTATCTGCAAATTTTTTAAAATTGAGATTTTTATGTAACTTGGTTCTATTTTATGTTCTTTAACTTAATATGATCCTAGCACCGACATCTATTAACAGGTGGCTGAAATACGTAAGTTACAAGGTTCTATCTCAGAGAATTTTAAATGTTGATAAGTTAACAAGCTTCTAACTGACATAAAAAACAGTCAACTAAGTACACAAGGTCCTATCTGCAAGAAGTAAAAGTGTTAAGTTAATAATAAGACTTTATTAAACAACTAGAAGTTGTTTTATTGTATAGTAATTGTTAAACAAAAGTATGTGTGGAAAATAGAATTTGATTAAATAAGTTTAATTCATTTCTCAAATCAGAAATCCTTTGTATTAACTATTGAAGTAACCTTTTACTGTTAATAAAAATATATGAATTTTTTTAAAAATTTACATTCTTAACCCATAAAATTGGCGACAATAGTAAAATAAATATATAACATAGAAACTTTAAACAGTCATAACTAAAAATGGCACCTGAGGCAGTTAGAACCTTGTTATTCTGACACAACAGAATAGTGGACCAGCGCGAGTAGAGGGGATAGCACTGGTGACTGTATTATGTTTTCTCACTGACCAACTATTTGCTGACGGTTTTTGACTAGTTTGACTGTTTGCTAGAACAAACCTATTATTAGCAAAAAATGTTGCAAATGGCGTCCCCTATTATCCCTTAAAAAATTTCCATCGACCTACCAAACACCCTGTATTATACTATCGAAATTTCATTTTTACGTTTTATTAATGTGTAGATATTGTTAACTAAATTTTTATTAGGTGATCCATTACGCTGGATGGCTGATTGGGGTACCATATGTTATCGTGGTCCTGTTAGGAGATATATTTCAGGAATAATATTTTATCTTCATGCTGCAAGCCTATTCGCAATTCTTAATTATGTACTAGTAATGAGACCGCAAGAATCGATATTCAAAAATTGCGTTGCCGTAAGTGGATGTTTAGTATACGTAAGTATTAGCAGTGGGTCAGATAGCCAAGCGGGTAGGTAGTCGAACTAACTGGTGGTCTAGTGGATGTGCGTTCGAATCCTGGCCCGGTGAAGAAAAAAATAGAAGGGCTAACGCGGTAGTTTAAAATTCTAAAATTAATCTACGGCGTATATTGGAATATTTGCCTTGCTTTGACTTAAAGCAATTTCACATCACTAGCCTCGTTATTGTATCATGTTTACTAATTTTCTTAGTATATCTTTAATATTAGTGCTCCATTCTTGAGAACTTAATCTTAAAGTCGAATATTATTCGATACCATAAACCTAGGGGGTTTTCAAGACAGGTTTTGTTTTATAAAAATTTTAATTCCTTTTGACTAATAGTTTTATTTTACATCTATTTAATTTATGTTTTATGTATCTACGCCAGTCAATGGGAGCAAGAATAGGATATTGCCTCCGAGTTCTATCCTACTTCATGGATTTTAATGAAATTTTGGGAATAGCTTTTACTTACCTTCTAATTCAAAGTCTATCCTATGCCGATGTGTGCTTTTATCTTGGGGGTGGTTCCCACCCCTTCTCGGGGGTGGAACATTTTTTGCTTAAAATAAACACGGAAGTGGCTAGAGGACCTAATTATAAGCAAAAACTGCTCTATAATAATTTTGTTTTGAAAACTCGATACTTTTTGAGTTATTTGTGGTTCAAAATTAGCTATTTTCAGTGAAACATAACACCTTTTCGAACGGTATTTTGCGAATACCTTAAAAACTATGCATCTCACTAAAAGAACTCTATGAAACATTTTTGTAGCTTATAAAAAAAACAAAGAGATAGGTTCGTCCTTAAATCTTCTAGTTGTAATAGAAAAAGAGTTTGTTTTTTTGGTCCATGCTCAAATCGGTGCATCCAACCTGAAATAACAGAGAAACGGCCGATTTTATGTGCATAATTCTACCAATACCTTTTCTAGTGCTTGAAAACACCTTTAAAATGAGTAATATAAAAGGTCGATTACGTTCAAACTGAGCGAGATATGCTGCAAAAAACATTGATGACTAATTTATTTTAAGAAAAAATGAGAAGTTTATTCAACCCCTCATCAACCAGAATTTAAATACACAGTTTTCCTTCTACAATACCTTTTACTATAGTGTTATTTCTATGTTCAAAAAGTTGGACGGGCTTAAAGTGAATGGTTTTTGAAAAAAAAAGATCAAATTATAGAGTGCATTTTTAAATTTTCTTAACCCGCGAGTAGTCGCGCGGTGAGATAGAATCTCAATTTTTATCATTTTTCGCTATAACTTGATGAAAAATTTTGCAATTTTGAAAAAATTTTGTAAGTGCCTCGAGGAAGTAATGTGTAATGCGTAGGAAATTTTTTTTTCTTCTTCTTCTTTTTGTGGAATTTATGGCTTTGGGGAGAGCCAATTAGGTTTAACGCGCGAGTAGTCGCGCCGTTAGATAGAATCTCACATTTCATCCTTTTTCGTAATACAGTAAAACCTGTCAGTAACGGCCACTAAAAATGAAAGAACTACTGGCCGATATAGAAAGGTGGCCGCTATTGCCAATTTTTGTAGTCTACATATAATTGATTTGGGAAATTTTTAAACTGGCCAAAGTGGCCGATGTTGGCAGGTGGCCGTTAACACAGGTTTTACTGTACAGTAAAATTTGTCATTAACGGCCACTAAAAATGAAAGAGCTATTGGCCGATATAGAAAGGTGGCCAGTTTTTGTTGTCTACATAATATAATTGGTTTGGGAAATTTTTAAACTGGCCGTTAGGACAGGTGGCCGATGTTGGCAGGTGACCGTTAACACAGGTTTTACTGTACAGTAAAATTTGTCAGTAACGGCCACTAAAAATGAAAGAACTATTGGCCGATATAGAAAGGTGGACGGTATTGCTAGTTTTTGTAGTCTACATAATATAATTGGTTTGGGAAATTTTTAAACTGGCCGTTAGGACAGGTGGCCGATGTTGGCAGGTGGCCGTTAACACAGGTTTTTTTAATAAAATTGTTAGAAATATATTTTTTCAATATAAAAAGTAGATAAAAATAATACAAAATAAAAATTTGTTTTAAATTCGTATTTTGAGATAGAATCTCACACGCGACTATCGACGTTACAGAAGTGAGCGCGACTACTCCCGGGTTAAAAATCTTCCTTTTCTCCATGTAATTTAAAAATGATAAGAGATAGAGTAATGAAAAACAAAACAAAATTATTATCTAAAGGACTTATATTTTTGTTTGGCGTCTTTTTTTCGTAACTATCTCTTATCATTTTCGAGTTTCATGGAGGAAAAGAAGATTTTAATAAAATTTAAAAATGCGCTCGATAATTTGATCGTATTATTTTCAAAAACCATTCATTTTAAACCCGTCCAATTCTTTGAACATAGAAATACCACTATGATAAAAAGTACTGTAGAAGGAAAACGATGTATTAAAAATTCTGATGTATGTGGGGTTAAATACACTTCTCAATTTTTCTTAAAGTACATTAGTCATCAATTTTTTTGCAGCATATGTCGCTTAGTTTGAATGTAATCGATATTTAATATTGCTCATTTTAAAGGTCTTTCAGCATTATGCACCTAAAATCGTCCGTTTCTCTGGCACTTCAAGTTGAATACACCAATTTGAGCATGCATCAAAAAACAAACTTTTTTCACCTACCATATCTCTTTTTGTATTATAACTAAAAGATTCATGATGGACTCTTTGCAACCCTTTGCTATTTTGTAAGCTACAAAAATATTTCGTATAATTTTTTTCGTTAGATGCATAGTTTTTAAGGTATTCGCAAAAAACCGTCCGAAAACTTGTCATTTTTTCAATGAAAATGGTAAATTTTCAACAACGAATAACTCAAAAAGTATTGAGTTTTCAAAAAAAATTATAGAACAGTTTTTGCTGAGAATTAGGTTATCTAGTAAGTTCCGTGCTTATTTTAACCAAAAAATTTTCGATCCCCCGAGAAGGGGTGGGGTAGACTTTGTTTCTTGAGCTATTCCCTACTTACTGTGAAAATATCAAGTAAATCGATGTAGTAGGATGGAATTCGAATCCAAATACCCTCATTGACTGTCCTATTTTTCTGTTTCTGTTTCTCTGAATTTTTTTATCTTGCGGTTATGTAAGATACATCTTGAAGTGCTTTCTATCTTGTTTCTGTAGAAAGCATTGCCAATTGAAAAATACAGATGAACAGACTCTGAGAGCTATAATAATTACACAAAAGTAACTTGTGCACAATACTTGGTCTTACTTATTTTTTATTTGGTCTTATTTATTCGTACTGTCCACTTTTTTAACCAATTGTTAGTATTTCTATACGAGCTTGTCTCGCTACTAATTTTAGTAAGCCATTTAAAATATAATTTTTATTAGTGAATATAATGCAACCTTTAATATATTATGACATAAAAGTGTTTTGACTAAAATTGTACCTTCTACAATTGGTTTTTATTACTGTAAAACATGAAAAGGGAAAATTCCAGTTGTGGTCTGTATACCACAGTTTAACAAAACTTAAAAAGAAGTAAAAAATTGGTGTATAAAATGGTATAGGCTTTAAAACAATCAAAATCGATCATAAAAAATTCAGCACGTTTCGTTCTTATGAGATCATCATCAGTAAATATGACCTAGTCTAGATATAAGCAATTCCACGTTAATATGAATAAAAAGAGTAAAATTATTAGTGTTAAACAGAGCACGTGGCAAATACTTACATTTTACTATAGAATAGAATAGAAATATGCTTTATTGTCACTGAAAATTATACAATTTTATGGACAAAGCTTAACATAGATTCACGAAAAAGATATACATAACAATAACAATAACAAATACAATTTTATAAAATTAGATAAATCGTCAATAAAAAAAAAATATATAAACAAGTTAAAAAAAAGTGAAGTAAAAAAACAAAAACCAATATATTGCAAAATTACTATAAATTGCAAAATTGAACCTACAACATAATATAATAAAACACAAACAAAGGAACCAATAAGTTTAAGCTGCTGTATGTGACACCCAAATATAGATAAATACACTTTAGTTACTTGTACATTACTGTGATTTCTTAGTTAGTCATTAAGAAACTCTTCTACTGAATAATATGGTCTTTTAGATAAATGAGCTTTTGTCATTTTACGGAACTTGAGAAAGGATGTTGCAGATTTAAGTTGTAAAGGGAGATGGTTGTATAGTTTTTTTGCGGAATATAGTATAGATTTCTTTACTAACTCAGAAGACGGGATCGGTAAATAGACATCAAAAGTTGAATTTCTGGTGGAGTAGTCATGATGAGGCCTTGCTGGAAAGACATGCATGTGTTTACGAATTAAGCAAACAGTTTCTAAAATATACAAAGATGGAAGGGTTAAAATTTCGTGATCTTTAAAGTAACTTCTGCAATGGGTTGTTCTTCTGAGGCCAAACAGATATCTTATTGCTCTTTTTTGTAATTTGAAAATAACATCAAATTGGGCAGCTGTACTAGACCCCCAAAAAGGAAGACCATATCGAAGATGAGACTCGAATAAAGAAAAATATGTTATTTTAGAAGATGCTAAATTGAGTTCCTTCGAAACAGATCTTATGGCATAGCAGGCCGAGGCGAGTTTCTTACTTAACAAATCGATATGAAGGGACCATTTGAGGTTGCTGTCTAAAAGAATACCAAGAAATTTTACAGAATCAACGGTAGAGATCTGGCTGCTATTCACAAGCAGGGGTTGAAGAGCACCTTTATATGATAATGCTACCGTTTTATCCACGTTAAAGGAGAGTAGATTAGAGTCAGACCAGGTTTTTATCGTAAGAAGATCAGAAGTTATAGTTGCATGAAGAGTTGCAATAGTTGAGTTGCTCCAAGTGATACTGGTATCATCAGCAAAAAGAAAAATTTTTCCATCGATTTTTAAATTAGTGATGTCATTTATAAAGATCAGGAAAAGTAGAGGACCCAATACTGAACCTTGTGGTACTCCACATATAATGTTTTTGAGACTAGAGTCAGTATCATTTGCTCTAACCAATTGTTTCCTATTATCTAAGTAAGATTTAAACCAATTCAAAGAAATACCTCGAATTCCATAGTAATTAAGTTTTTTAATCAAAATGTTGTGATTTACACAATCAAAAGCTTTGGAATAGTCACAGAAAACAGTGGCAGTATAAAGATTATTGTTTAGTACTTGGTAAACCTCGTGAAGTACAGAAAACATGGCATCAGTTGTACATTTATTAGTTAAGAAGCCGAACTGATTTTGTGATAAAATATTGTTATCAAAGAGAAAGGACATAAGTCGGGTTTTTATGAGCCTCTCAATAATTTTGGAGAGTACCGGTAGTAGGGCAATAGGTCTATAGTTGCAGGCATTAGATTTTTCGCCACCTTTATGAAGAGGAATAATAATGGCTGTCTTTAGGCACTCTGGAAATTTACCGTTTTCAAAGGAATCATTAATTAGTGACACGAGGAGTTCTAACACATTATCTGTGAGATTTGAGAAGATTTTTATAGATAGTCCATCAGTACTACAAGATGATTTGCTTTTGATACTATTGATCGTTTGGATCAATTCAGATTTATAGATTGGTCTTATAAAGAATGAATTCGAGACAATTTCTGAATTAGGGAGATAGGAAATGGGATCTTGTTGAGACTGAATAGTGGATGTTATATTTTTACTCACGTTAATGAAGTATTCGTTTAGATTTTCAGGGTTTGGAAGGGCAAATGTTTGAGCTGCGTGGGTTTTGTTTCGAAGATCGTTTATTATGGACCAAGTTTCTTTTGCAACACTTTTGGAGCTTCCCAGACGATTTTGATAGTAGGCTTTTTTAGCTGATTTGATGAGTTTTAAGTATGTGACTCTGTAATTGGTGATATATTGAGTGACAGAGACGTTGGTAGTAAATTTCTTGATATAAAGTAGTGAACGCATATTTTTTGCTGATATGCGGATACCTTTGGTAGTCCAGGGTTTGCGACGTTTTGGCTTAATCGTAATTAAAGGAAATGCCTTATTGAAGATACAGACAAGCTTCTCCAAAAAATCACTGAAATTATAGTCCACGTCCGTAGAAGGAAAATGCCAGTCAGAAGTTAAACATAAATTTTGAAATTTATGAAAATTCCGAGCGGAAAAAATCCTACCTAAACGTCGGGTTTTCGAGGAGGGTTTGCTGAAGATGTTAAATTTCGTATATACTGCTTCATGATCCGATAGTTCCGCATTAATAACTGTAGAGCAAACATTAAGGGGTGAGAAATCGGAGACAATATAATCAATTATGCTAGATGTAGTTTTTGTAATCCTTGTAGGAGAATTAACGTGCATGGAGAGACCATATGATTCAAATATGTTGACCAAGAACATTTGGGTAGCACAAGCAGCAGCATAATTTATGTTGAAGTCTCCGCATATAATTTTTCTGCTTTTGTGAGGCAAGTCATCTAACAAATTTAGCAGGTTCTGAAAAAATAGTTCCACGGAAGAGTCAGGTGATCTATAGATGCAAATAATGTAAAGATTAAGATTTTTATTAAAAACTAAGGAAAATTCAAAGATGGCTTCATTCAACAAAAAGTCATATTTTGTTATCAGAGAAAAATCATTGTTTGCAGAAAGAATTAGGGTGCCTCCATGAGCTGAGTTTGGACGATCATACCTAGCAATTGTGGTATAATTCTCTACAAAAAAAGGCTCGTTGACTGCAAGCCAGTGTTCTGTAACAGCAACTATCTGGGGAAATCCTAATTCCTCTAGAAACAAAAACAATTCGTCAGTTTTATTTCTTATAGAACGAATATTAATCAGAACCATACTAAAGTTGTCATCACTAAAATTATTCGAGGTTTCTAGTTCCTCAGAACACGTCGTATTATTTAAAAATTTCGTCTTGGAGAGCTAGTGGAATAATAATTTCGGTGACATTCCCTTGATTTTTGCAGGTGAATAATTCTTTCCGAAGTGAGAAAAGACCTAAAAGCAGCAAGATCAGCGTCTACTTCATCTGCACCGATTCCATAAGCATCGTTGAATTCTAGAAGAATTTTTCTTAGATCTTCATTCTTAGTCGGAAGTCCTTCGGAAGCCAGAAAGAGTTTAACACTTGTGTTGGTATACCCATCATAAAATACTGATGCAGGTTGGTCGTGTAGAAAAGCAAGATGAATTTTAATGGCCTTCAAGATATCCGGTTCCCTTAATCTGGCTAAAAGATATCGACTATTCGAGTTATTGGTCAATCTAACTCTTGGTGGGGTCAAAGGATCCAGATTTATCGATGGTTCTAAAGTATCCTTCTTAATGAAATTAATATGAGAACGGAAAGGATCTTTAGATTTGCACATTGCAATGGCCTGCTTGTCTGTCAGTATATTTGTGGTATCAACTTCATTCTTGTTGTTACTTGGAATGGTAATTGGATTTTCCAAGTTAACCGTGCTTCTGATGTTCTTCTGATTTATATCTGTCTCAGATGAAGTCGTTGGTTCGGAGTATAAGGATTCTGTAGACCACTTAACGTTTACACCCGGTGGCCAAATTTCTTTATTAAATAATAAGTCAATAGATGTTTTAGACTTAATACCTATTTTGAATGAGGAGCCAGTATCTGAGTTGGCATCTTTAAGGAGGGCGTAACATCTTATAAATTCCTTGATACCTAGCTTCTCTTTAACGTAATGAACTACTTGTATAGGTGTGTATATTGGGGCTAAGTTGCTAATGACGACAAAGTGACATTTATCTTGTGCAATTTTTGTTTTTTTGACTGTACTGGTTTCAAAATGCTGGGTGTCTTCAGTTTGGGTACTTGAAGTGGCATATACTATGTTTTTCTTCGATACCTCTTTCTTCGTTGGTATAGTAGGTAGTTTGTTGGAAAGATTACACATTTGATTAGATATTTCACTGATGTGTGAAGAGAGCCTCTCTAATCCCAACTTTATCTCAGATGAATGTGTATCTTGGACTTGTATTTTAATCGTGTCATTTGAACAGCCGAAAAAAACTGACGATATATTGAAAATATCTTGTTCCATCTGCCTTATGGATTTTAAAAGATACTCAGGATTTAACAAGTTATTTAATTTATGAATCTCGTCAATTTTTTTTTGTAAGATAGTCTAATTTGTCGTCATTTTTTGCTAATAAATCATATGTCTCTATAAATACAGGCAAATTATCTGTGAGTTTTTTAGTAACTTGAAGTAAGGCGTCAAAGTTCTCTTGTGGTATTTGATTTTTTGTTAAATTTGTTACTTTTTCATTTAAACATCTGAGGCTAGGTGAATCACATAATGTACAGAAATATTTTAAATGGGCATTTTTTGGATCTAGTAGAGTTTTTGAGACGGTTTTATTGAGACCAGAACACTTGAGACAAAAATATCGTCTACAGTCCCCATGACAACGTATCTTATATTTGTCGTTTTCGGAAAATTCAATCAAGCAAATATCACAATTGTAGATCATGGTGGTCAAGGTTAAGCAATATTTAATTGGGTCGTTGAATGTTAAAAAAGTAAACAAAATGTAGAATAGTCAAACAAATCTGGTAACACTTACAACGAGTTTAGTTACACAACACTCCAAAACAATAACAAAAACACTTAAACAAATTTGAGTAAGTCGGTCGTGATGACAACCAAAACAAAACACAACTGGTCACATCGACGACTAAAAACGAACTGAGGAGCTCGTACTCGTAGTGGAAACTAGCTCACTTGTTTATAAAAACCTTACAGTTAAAATTGTGATGTTAAATTTAAAGATTAAAACGACTCTAGGTCGATATTATTCGACTAACTTTAAATGAACATATAAGTATGCCCCTGCTCAAAAAATTGAACCACTTTATCACTATGAGTAATACAGATCAACTAAGCTGTACACGAAAATGATAAAGTTACAGGTGACAACAGTGCCGGATTAACCATTAGACAAAGTAGGCAGTTGGCTAGGAGCCTCGGCCCCAAAGGGGGCCTCGTAGGGCCCAAAACGAAAAAATAATAATTAGAATTAAATAAAAACTATAAAAATAAAAATTCCATAACTAAAGAAGGTGAAAAACATACAATGACAGTTGTATTCCAGTTCAAGAAAAGAATCAGAAACCGAAACTAAGTTATAAATTGAAGTTAAAGGTAAATTCGGCCCAGAATTCGGAAACAACATAGGATTATGGAATACCAAACGAAGAAATATCGAAATTTTGTATTGGGAAAGCTTCCTCAGAATATAAAAGTCTTGATCGAAGCTTTTCAGCATCAAAAAGAACTTTTGAAGGCGTTACAAGATTTTTTACACAATCTATGGTTTTTTGAAATAATATCAGTGTAATAAAATTTAAAAGAGATTGGTTATCGTACTCTCCCTGAAATGAAAATATTTACTGCTTTCCATGTATTCTTTTTGGCGAGCACTCATCGACAGGCGCCTTCATGGTCGAAGTGACATCTCTTTGGAAATTAAATTTAATCAAGAACGGGATTACTGCATTCAAGTCCTAAAAAGTGTAGTCCTAGTCTCTGTGGTTAAGTTTCTATCTTGTCGCGGATTAGCGTTTAGAAGTAATACAGAGATCCTTCGTTCACAAAATAATGGAAACTACTTAGCAATTTTAGAGCTACTTGCAGAGTACGATCCTCTTTAAACTCTCATTTAGCTAAGTATGGCAATAAGGCTACTGGAAAGCCTGACTTATCTTCAACGATCTGAGAAGAAATAATAGAAGTAATGGGAAAACTCGTTTTAAATACAATTGTTAAAGAAATTAAGGAAGCCAAATATTACTCCGAGTGTCGATTCAATACCAGCTTTGTCTTATATTGACCAGTTGAATATTTATTAAGATATGTAAATCCAGCTGAGGGTAAAATGTATGAGAGTTTTCTCTTATTCATACCCATAAGTAGCCATACTGGAGGAAATCTTTCTTTTGCTGTTTTAATCGTTTTAAAAGACTGTGTCATTGATGTAAACGACATAAGGTGACAATCATTCAGCAAACATGCGAGGCAAATATATAATGGTATCCAGGTTCATTTATCTAAGGTTAACAAACTTGCAATAATTTACATTCCTTTTGCCGCACACTCGCTTAATTTAGTTGGAGTAAGTGCTGCTGAAAGTTGCGTTGCATCAATATCGTGTTTTGAGTTTGTTCAGTCCGAATACAAATTTTCTTCAGCCTCTACCCACCGTTGGAAAGTTAAGACCAAATGCTTAAATGAAGCTCTACTAAGCGATCCCATTCGCCACGATCTAGTCATTAAAAGAACGATCCGCATTAGATGGAGTGCAAGGGCTGACGCAACACGAGCTTTGTCTAAAGGTTACAACGTCTTTAAATCTGCTGTGCATTATCTTGCTGAAAACACTAATCAAAAGGATGAAACAGTTCAAGAGGCTAAGTGTTTGTTGAAAGATATGTCAAAAAAAGAAACTTTGGTAATGAATGAGTTTTGGCAACAATTTTGGAACGCATGAACGTTGTCAGAAAATCATTACAGAAAGAAAAGATTGAACTTAAAACTGCAGATGGAGGATAGAGATGGAGGGGTTAACCGAGGTGGTTTTGGAGGGAGAAGGCGGAAGCCTTAAGGGGCCTCATAGCTCGGGTTGCCTAGGGCCTCAAAATTCTTAATCCGGGACTGGGTGACAAGAGTGACAATGGCAGGTAAGTGAATTATTGGTTATAACCCAAAAATAAAACGGCCAAAGAATTTTTGGAGTCCTTAAACCGAATATAGTTAAATATGTGATAATGTTAAGTAATGAATTGAAATAAATTATTTTTAGTTGTATATTAAGTTATATATAGGTAAGTCCAAATTTATGGAATAAATTCATTTTTTCGTGAATAGGCCACTCTAGAGAAAAATCGCCACACAGGTCGATTCAATCGACTCAAGAAAAATCGCGACAAAGAGTTTAATTGAGATACAACCTTGAGATTAAACATGAGTATTCGTAGAAAAAGGTTGTAAGTCGCCTAACAACCATTTTACACTCTCTGTGTTAATTATTTTTCCCGTTTAACTATTAAATGGTTTTACGTTTTCAATTATTTTCAATATAGCTAGGAGAAAATGAGTTTTTAAGAGATATTTAAACAAAATATCAACTAACAGTTTTTACAATTTTAATTGGAAATTATAAATTTTACAATAACAATCATTTTCTATCACTATGAAAAAATCAAGGTACAAAATATCTCAAATTTTTCGCATTTTTATTGCGTATCTGTAAATATTTAATTCTAGACCATTTTACTTGATTACTTTAGTCTTTTACTATTAATATCTACATCAAAATTAACATGTGTGTCCTTAAGTATGTTAAAATTTAGAATTTGGTTCTGATTTAATTCAGTTACGGATTTAGGCTTGCCTGATGCTTTGGCATATCGTGTCGTGGTTATCCATTGGTCTGTCGCATATACGACTTAATGTTTTTTCCGTTTTTCTATAAGGGCATGCATTGAATCACCCTCGTTTTGTGAATGTGCTATTTCGAAAAATACATGTGTAATGTTAATATTACACTGTTTCACTATATAGAAGTATGTAGCAAAAACTATTCTATATTTATTTTGTCCACCGCAACTATCAAAATGGAAAGAAGTCTTTAAATCCTTTTTTTATTTTCATTTCGATTAATTGAATTATGAGATACACCATATGTTTAAATACTTAATAAATTAAACATACGTGCAACAAAGTTGTAACTTATTTAGCAACCTTGTTAATCGTCAAGTATAAAGAAAGTCAATATTTAACATAGGGAGTATCCAGTGTTACTGCCTTTTTCACGCTAAAATGGCACACGTAAGTTAAAATACAACTTTTTTCAATGGAGTATTAGCCAAACTATTGAGAATTAAACTATGTCGTTTATATTAACATGTGCGTAATTTTTTGCTAAATTCACCTGTGTTGAAATCTGAAAATAGATGTAACTTAAGTTACAACCTTTTTCGATGTGGGTGTCGATATTATGTATGTATATACAAGAAAGAGACTTAATGTTACTTTTGGCGAATGGATTTAGTGTCTGCAGTCATATAAACCCAAATAAACAACAAAATGTTACTTATTTTTTCCAATATGTTTTTAAATTTGTGGACTTATGTTGTTTTCAAAATGAACCATAATTTTTAATGTTTGTAATAAAACTTTCTTTATTGTCAGCAAGACACAGTCAATATACACAAGTAAAGGACATGTGTTCTCGAACTAACCGAAACCTGAGACAACCGAACTAACCTGACAAAACGGTGAAACACTGAACTAAATGTATATAATATTTTCACTGTACCATCATTTTGGACTCAAACACTTTATGGAAAAACTTATATAACTTAGTAAGGGACAAACAAAGAAAGCTGATATATTAAAGTTACATCAAGGAATCAAGTCTCTAACTACCGAGTTGATTAGGCTTCTGGTAACAAGTGCACGAAAAAAGTTATTAAGGCAGTGTAAAGTGGCATCGATATACAGATGTCACTTTGCAAGACGATGCCAAATCGATGGTAACTGCATAATATATCGATGTCAAATTGATAGTAGAATGTATATATGTATGTATGTATGTATGTATGTATGTATGTATGTATGTATGTATGTATGTATGTATGTATGTATGTATGTATGTATGTATGAACCAATATTATTATAGTGTTGCAGAATGCAGAAAATAAATTCATCATCATTTTTAAAGATTTTGAAATAAATAGTGTTTCCAAATTTTCTAAAATATTGAATCTTGTATCTTACAACATTGAAAGTTGTAATTTTAAGATTGTAAAAAAAACAAAAATTAAGATATTTCATACACTTTGGTATGATAATAAGACCATTAAAATATAATAAATCAACAACAAAGGCGATTTATCTAGGATTGCTTGTATTTTTATGAAAAACGTAACAATTATTAGTCATTTATTATAAGTTATTGTAAATTCAAGTGTATTCATTTTTTCGGCAACCATGAAAAGGAAAGGTTTCGCAAAGTCTTTAAAACCCTCATCTGTTTGCTGAGAAAATTCTAATGGACCATATTTATATTATTCCTACATGCGATGAGTGGTTGTGATAGTATCTCTGCATTTTTAATCAGGGAAAACTGAAATTTTTTGATAGTACTGTAGAAGTACAAAGACTTGCAACGAACCATTGGGGCTTTCAAAAACCCTAATGCACATCAGGATGAGATTGCCTCAGCAGGAAACATGTTTCTCATGGCTCTAAATGGAAAAAAAGATACCAGTCTGAACGATGTAAGTTACAGACACCACCTCTTTTATTTTCCAGAACAAGCAGAATATAATCTATCGGATCCACGTCCATCGGAGAACCACAGCTAAGACCTTTTAAAAGAGAACGGCTCATTTAATTTACAAATACAACATTTTGTATTATAATTTGTAATATCAATAATTACGATATTTTAATTTTTATTTTATTAGAGTACTTTTGTGATACCGAATTTGTACAATTTCGACTTTTCTTTCTTGTTAATTACTTGTGCAGTATACTAGCAAAAATTTATCAAATGATAGCATTCTAATAAAAACAAAGTTGTGGAATGTAAAGGTTTTGCAGAGACCGATATAAATTGATAATTTTCAACCAGCACTTAGACCGAACGATTCGTCTAAAAAACTAATTAGTTATGGTTGTAGAGATTTTAAGTACAAAAGTTAATAGTTTTCGCGATTTTTTCAATGTTGATTATGGTCTTATACGACCGAAAATGTCCTGGAATTTTTTCAAGGGTACATACAAAGTTTTTTCTTCTCTGTCAGTTTTTATTACTTTCTCGAATATAAAGGCAAAGTTTAGTTACTTGTAAAAATATTTTATCGCCATCCGTCACTAAAGTTATTCATTATTATTGTTCTCATTTACCCTCATTTGCGGCAGTAAAGTAACACCTTATTGTACTGAAAAAAGAATTTTACTTTACCTGCCGCGATTAATCGATTGAATGTATGTGGTGGATGGCAGTAATCGATTACACAGGCCTACAGTGTTTTTGGTGCCAAAGTGTTAAGAGCTGATTTTCGGTACGTTTGGGGTGCTGATTCCGAATCTGGCTTGAATTTTACCCTATCAGCTCTAACATAGGTCATGCTAGCTTTTTTGCAATTAACTACGAATATGCTGATATAGATATACTTACTAAATTGAAAAAAAAAATCATACAATTAGAAGATAGGTATATTTTAAGCCATTTAACTACAATAAAACCCTTTGTACAATGAAACAGATATACAATTAGTTTTGAGAAAAAAAAACTAACAAAATAGAAAAAAAAACTTTACTTGACGTAGGTAACGAAAGCTACTGCTGCATGATTTCCTAGAATGAACTTTTAAACAGTCTCTGTTCAGACTCCAGGAAAAATCTGCCATCATATGAGTGTCCCATTTTTCTTGGTAGCGGTCCTCCATGGTTTTTATGTCTTGGTGAAATGTCTCACCTTGCTCCTCATTTATGTCACCTAAGTTTTCAGGGAAACGGTAGTAGATAGGCAAAGCGGTTTCTGGCAAATCCCCTAATTCGCAACCCTTAAATCGCAACCCCGGTCGTAAATTCCAAACAGCTTAACGTCGGATGACGTGTGACGTGTCGTTGGAAAGGGGATGAAAAATGGGATTGAACGCAGTATGTTGCGTATGCATCAGATTATGCCAAAAGGGCATTACGGCATATCTTCGTTTATATTGGTCCGATCGTGGCGTAAGAGAGCTCGTTGGCACGGGGAGGAGGTAACGAATACGCTGAGACAAAAAACAAAGATGGTGGCATTGCCAAAACGGCATTACAGCATATCTTTGTTGCTATTGGTCCGATTTTGACGTATGGGGTGTCAAATGAAAGCGGTGGCGACACAGAAGCCAACTGTCAATTCTTCTGCTGTCAACGTCCAATATTACCTGTCAGTTCTTCTTCTTTTTTCATCCGTCAAATCTTATGTCAACGACTGCGTGGAAAAGTCAACTCTCAATTCTTCTTCTGGAAACGTTCAATGTGAACTGTCAAATTCTTCTTCTTATTTTCCGTATAGTGCCTAACAGAACGTGACATTTGACGTATGACGTGACATTTATGTGAAACAGGACGTGACAAAGCGTTGACATTCGACGCAGAACGTGACAAAGCGCTAACATGACGCTTACAGTCATCGCAGAACGTGACATTTAACGTAGATATGTGACATTGTTCAGTTTTACGTCCGGCATTTGACGCAGAACGTGGCATTTATGAGACAGTTTGACACTGAACATGTTCAGTATTGATATGAATCCCACCGAGTACATACATAGGGTTATGGAATTTCAAACTAAACTTAATCAGTTAAATAAAAATATTAAATCATATGAGGATATAAAACAAATTAAAAAACAATTTCGATAGTCTGCATATTGAGGACAAAACGTGGAAGCCTGAAGAGTTGAATTTATGCCTTTAGAAAACTACTACAAACTACATATCCATTGAGACGTATTCAGCCTACACCATGGGTGAAAGCAACAACACCAGCGAGTATGTGAAAAGTGAAATAGACAATGTCTTGGCAATGTCTTGTGTAATATTTGCATCTATATTTATCTTAATTTTAAAAATTATGTTTGAAATTGTAAAGTGAAAATTTGAATCTTCATTTAATATAAGACTTGATCAGTAAATAAGGTGTTTAAATAAAAAAGCAAAAAATCTCGCTCTAAAAATATTTATTTATACTTAAAAAAATTACAATGGCAATATTGTATAAGAAAACCAGTGACGTAGACGATCCACAGTTCTTTCGGTACACGAAAATAGTCCAACGGCATGACAGGGGTTTGTAGCAAGACCAACGTTTCCAGTAGCAAGAGGCGTCCCATCAAAATTGCAAACATCAATAATAAGGGGAAAAACTCCAAACATGTGACATTTCTTGCTTAAAAATTCTGCTTCTTGTTCTCCTCGAACGTAGATGTAATCGGCTGCATACAACAACTTAGTTTCTAGTATTTTATTTATTTTGGACAATTCTACTTCTCCATCAGAATATCGAATGCAAGCAGTTTTTTCTCCACGTATGACGCTGTCTTCTTATAATCATTACTTAGCACAGTGAATGGTTTCGGAGGTAAAAAGATAGAGTGACTTCGTTTAAAACCTATTTCGATGGTAAGTTCTTTGGGAACCAACCACCCATCCACAGCGAATCCCTGAATATTTACGAATGCTACTCTCATGATGACTGCTCTTGTACTACTGACACTTTATGCGTCTAATTTAGACTTTTTACAATTTCGGTAAGTGGGTAGTACTCCATTGCGCAGTCGTGAAGTATAATGCAGTAGGCCTTGGTATTTTCGGGAAAACCATTATGTGCTTCAATATCGAGTTTTACGTCAACAGTGGATGCTTTCATGCTTTCTTCTTGTTTTGAACAGTCGATGACGAACAATGCATGATTCTTGAAAGCTGTGAAATGTAGCTGGAATAAAATTCAGTATAGTTGAAATAAGAATCGTTGTAGTCAGTTTTGCTAAAATCCATCTGCATTCTCTCGTTTGGCCAATATTCTCCATTTAAGGATAATCTAATACTTTGGATGCTGACATTGTCAAATAAGTTAGGATCAGCGGTAATCGTGTTACGTTTGTCTGTTTGAAAGAAAACAATAACATAAGGTTGTCTTTTAACTGATGTGCTACTTTTAACGGCCTAAACTTCACGCCTAGCACCTTTGGTAATGGTAGACAATTCGTGCAATTCCCACTTTCTAAATGGAATAACTATAGATTGATCTTGTTGAATGGACTTCATTAGTTCTAGTTTAATTTCGTCATTTGGAAATATGTGATTCACTCTGAGTTCAATGTTGGTGATGTTAATCTTTGCTTTTGTAGTTTCATCAGTAATAATTAAACCATCATTTTCGTTTCGAGCTCGAACTAGTCTTATTGTTTGACCACCACACGTAATCATTGGATATTCGTTGAAAATGTTAAAAATATGCTTTCGAAGTATCTGTATGTTGAATGAATTATCTGCATCCTGTAGAATGGGATCATTAGGGCAATTCCAACCTGCCATAACCATATAATTCGAATCTTCTTGATTGTAACACGTAATGGCACGTGCAGCACCTACGATACCAGGATCCCGCACTGTTTCCACTTCCCGTGCGCTTTCGCTCTACCTACACGAATCGAAAAGAAAAGCACCCACATTATTTTCTAGTTTGACTGCGCCGGATCCTTTTTTATCGACGAGTGATGCATAACAAGGTTTCGCTCATTGCAAACAACACGAGTCAACTTGATTAATGCTAAATTCGACAATACCATTGCAGCTGAATGATTTGATGAATGGTACATATGTTCGGTATTCGGCCTTTCGAATCAAGTCATCAAACATTGGCTTACGATAGATATCGAATATTGGAGGCATTACGATACTGTCTGAACATTGTTGTTTTTCATACATTGTTGTCATTTTTTAGTTTAAAACCAAGTGATTGTAAAAACAATTTGTTTGCGAACGCAAGATTTTTCCGCTTAGACACAACTAATGGTGTTCTTTGGATACGATGTTTCCGCTTCGACACAACCAATGGTGTTCTTTGGATACGATGTTGTCGCTTGGACGGTTGCACAACTAATGGTGTTCTTTTAATACGATGTTGTCGCTTGGACGGCTGCACAACTAATGGTGTCCGGTGAGCAGTAGAAGGCCTTATTACTAGCCTCATTTCCCTCTTGATCTAAGTTCAAACACCAATGTGCTCTCTTCTCCTCTAAAGTTTATATGTCGTCCTTCTTGATCGAGAGCCAAGACAGTGATATTGGTAAGTTCAAGCTGCGGCACAAGAGGTAAATACAACAAATTATTAGGAATTTCGTCAATTGCGTACCCAGGATTTAATTGAATGACAAATTCGTAGATCTTATGAGCAGGTCTGTTACCGTCGAATTCTCCAGTACTAATGTTACGTTCAAAGCGTGTGCTAGATACTTTAATAATCCTAACACGTAGATTCGAAGAATGTATCCGTCCAGGATTGAGTATTGCCGGAGAAAATCCCAATACTGTACCAAGGCTATTAGGTTGCTTAAGCAAAATCTTATATTTACTAAATATTTTACACTGCGACGTGTTGTGGTTAGGTTTTATACTAAATATCGTTTCCGGTATAAGCTCACTGTCAGCACCCAGTTTCTTTTGTAGGTATTCTTCAATATCGGCAATTTCATAATATCCATCGGGAAAAGCAAAGTTTTGCCATTTGTTTTTGTCATTGCAGTAAAAAACTTGTTATTTTCAATGTTTGGTATACTGTTGTAGGACTGGAAGGCACGAAGAGCTATTTCATAACCTTTGTTCTGATCCAACACGATTGGTATGGGTGGTTGAAATGAAAATGTATAATTGGTACTAACTACTCTTAACAACTGCGACATGATGACTGATTCAAGTCGATAGATTAATATGTTTATATATATAGTTGAATAAACACCAATTTTTTTCACATACTTTTTATTTGTTCTAAAGCAAGTTTACATAAATGACAAGATGCTTGAGAATCGGGTGGTCCATCCCAGTGAGTCCTCCAATCTGGTCTGTTGTGATGTACAAAGCACGGAAGAAGTTTCTGCAAGTTAAATTGTCCTAGATATTCCCCAGGCAATTTATGCCATATACTTAACCATTCTGAAGGTCTAATAGTCCGTATAATATACTCCAGCGGTATGTGTTTTAGTTCTTCGTCACTATATTCTGTAAAATATTTTTCGCGAAACATATGGGACATAAGCAATCTACGACTCTCCATTATATAAAGACTTTAAGCATAAATTTCCACAAATAATTTGATTGTAAGTTTGATACTGATGATTATTGTAGAAAATTCTGGCACGTGCACCCAGATATTTCACAAGTTCTTTGGTCGGCTTCAAATTACCAAATTAATCGAAATATTCTACGTCGTTGTTTATCTTTCTATATGCTACCCAATGTGTTCTGTTATGTGCAAACACATCCAAGTTAACTATTGCATATTCTCGTTGTCGAGAACCGTCTCTAGGCAGAGCGTCATTCATGAAAACTCCTAGAAAATGTGGTATGTTAAGTATTTTCGCGTAATGTACAATGTCCAAGTCGTACAGCGGACGATTGGGTAGCTTTATTAGAAGTTTTTTTTTTCAAATACAAGCCAAATCCGCCTCTGAGTTTCTTACGTAGGTACAGACCCGAACCGATATGTTCCATTGCCTTATTATGACGTATATCCTCCTCCAATTTCTTTTGGACATTTTTGCGTCAACCACAGTTTTTGCCACCCCCGCAGCACCCCCTCCTAAGCCCCATGCAATGCCGAAAGACCAGCAAAGAGAGGTATGAGTGGTAGGAAACCTCCAGATTTTAGTGGTAGTACTCGAGGCACAACAATTTCTTTTCGGCCGCCAAGTCTTTTGATTATGGATTTTGCAATTCGTTCAGTCAACAAAGCAGTATGTTGTAACGATGCTCCTCTCTTCATGGACTTTGCAATTTTTGAGACAATATCGCGATTAAAAGAGTAACGCCCATTTCTTCCACGACGTAACTGAGATCCCATTCACAACTTTCTTTTCGTCTTCATTCCACCGGTTACAAGTAAGGCAGCAGTTTTTTCACCATAGCTAGCGTCTTTCGACTTGAATCGCTCCCAGGCTTTATTTTCCAATTCTTTATCGGTCTTGTGGCGTTCTTCGAGAGATAAATGCTGCGAGTAAGCGATATCGTGCTGTTTACAAGCTACGTCTAATGGATTAATGCCTGGATCTCCGCGTGTAAGACGTTTTTGTAGTTTTGTTCCAGCTATAAAAAACGTAATTTTTTACATATAAAACACAAAAAAATTGTCGCAAGTTACTTACGTCCACAGTACTGATAACCGCCAGGAGTTGCCAATTGATCATCTGGACATTATCCAGAAAGTGACAGTCAGTAAATATGGTAAATTGCTACCAAACTCATTTAGAGCCAATATTTGCGATCCAAATGGGTACGGAAAAACGAATGTAATGCTATCACTTTTATTTAATCCGAATGGCGCCAAATTCAAAAATATCTATATTTATTCGAAATCCCTCTTTCAACCGAAATACCAACTACTGCAAGATGTAATAGCCCAAGTCAAATGTGTTGGGTACTTTCCATTCAAAGACAATGAATAAATTATCAGTCCAGATGAAGCACAACCAATCTCAATTTTTTTATTTGATGTTGTTGCATGTGATGGCCAACAGAAGATTCGCGAGTATTATTCCATGTGCAGACATAAAAATATCGATGCCGCTTATTTATGTCAAACATATACAAAAATACCGAAGCAGCTAATAAGACACAATTGTAACATTATTGTATTATTCAAGCAGACCGAGATAAATTTGACATAAATAAATAAAATAAACACGTATCGCCAGACATGTCGTTGGATGAATTTAAAAAAATTTTTCAGAATGTTTCAGACGACAGAGCGCTATGGTACTTTGGTCATTATGAAAGATTTTCCCCTTAACAATGGCCGATACCGCAAAGGATTTGATAAATATATAAAATTGTAAGTTGATGTATTATTTAGTTGTCAACAAAATGTTTTATGATGCGGTTGCCATTGCCATGCGCAAGAAGAAATTTGCCGATTTGGCTAGATAAATTCGCAAAAAATATTTTGCATTAAAATTAGGCAAGACAGTACAAGATGAGTCACTAAATAAACTTTTTAAACCAATATCGAAACCTCTCAAAGATATTGCGCAATTCAAAAACGTTGCATTATGCTATCGATAACAAGTTTAGACAAGTTAAAAAGAAGAAGAGGTGAAAAATGAAGAGAAGAAGGAGGATGAGGATCAAACGGATAAGGAACATGGAGGTGATAATTACGATGACGATGTATTTCCCCATTCCTCGATTTACATGACGTAGCATCAACCGATCAATACATCGATTCATCAACCGATCAAAACATCGGTCAAGATAACGAAACCGAACAAGAAATGTTTGATCCTGATCATATTTCTGAAGATACTGTCAACGAATATGTGGAGCAATAGCCTCCGATGAGTCATGAGTATATAAAAGAATTTGGGAGGAAGTCTGATAAAATCTATAAAAACTATGGACCTATTTACAATGATTTGTTGGGCTGGACGTGGGGTAAACGACGAATAAATTTTAACAAAAACGGTGCTATGGTGATTATGGATGACGCCAAAAATGGTCAAGGATGATCGGTGTAGGAGACGCCTGGCCTATATCACCTTATTTTCTATGATAATCCTGATCCTGAATACTATAATGAAGAAGATAAAAATTTATACAAAACGTTATTAGAGAAAACCGAAGTTCATCTGGATTCAATAGGCCGCCTTAAAGGTTCAAGTGGAGGCAAATATCAATATTATTAAGCCATTGTTTAGACCTGCATCTACATCAACGGCAGCAAAGAAACCGTCACAGTCTACATCAACGCTAGCACATAATCTGTTACCGTCTACATTAACGATATCACAGCATCCGTCACAGATAATTACCCGATCTACTACATCATCAGCACTAAAGCAACCTCCATATAGTCATTTATCAACTCGTTCAACATCATCTCAATCAGCGTCTCCACAGCTATCTTCGCCAGCTGCATCATCCAAAGGATCAGGGCTTATCGATGACTCTCGTTTGATTTTCAATGAAACGCCTAGGGAATATATATATACTGGGACGATCCAAATGAATGGGTGGAGCGTCTTCAACTCTTGGTGGCTTCGAAAGACGCCGGCGACACATCTCTCCGTAACGAAATTATAGCCATCATTAATGAACTCAAAGAAGCTAATATAATAAAGTAACTGGAAATGACAATATCATTTCCATTATGAGTGTCGACAAATTCGGTCATCATTCTCGTGGTGGTGGTGATGGTAGCGCTCAAATGGTGTCGCGAGTTACATTTTCACATACTTCTGACGGAAATATTAATGCCGAAAATGTGAAAATTTGCAATGTCAATGATGAATGATCCATCAGAAAATGGTGATGCTGCAACGAAAAAATACGTCGATGCACGAATAAATGAATTGCGTAACATACAGTCACCATTAATTCAAACACATGGTGAGTTGTTTCTGCAAAAAACTGGGGAGATTGAAGGCTTAGCCATCGGACTATATGAAGTAAGAGAAGAGGTCCATAACACCACAGTTCCACTTCTCGAGCAAAAGTTGCAGAAAATAATGAAAAATGATTTGAGTACATTAAAAAAGGTACGGAGAATAATGTAAATAAGTTGTTGCAGCAAAAAACTAATGATATAAAGAATTTAACCCTGGAACTAAACGAAGTAAGAAAAGAGCTTCATAAAACCACAGTTCCACTTATCGAGCAAAAGTTGCAAAATATATTCAAAGATGATTTGAATACACTAAAAAAGGATACGGATAAATGAACGCGGCATTACAGGATGTAGTAGACAACCTTCATTCGATGAATATATTATACTCGCCTAACAGCAATTGAAAGTAGCTTATAAGAATGTCTAAAGAAAAGGAACAGGAGGTGTATGAGTTGCATAAACCAGCACGAAAAAACTATCCTCATCGACAAAAAATAATCAAAGGAATCGATGACTTGTGGCAGATGGATTTGGCTAAAATGCGTCCTTATGCGCACCAAAATAAAAATTACAAAGTAATACTAGTTGTAATTGATTGTTTTTCAAAATTTGTTTAGGCACGTCCTCTAAAGTCAAAAACAGGTGAGGAAATTACTCGCAGATTTTCGGATATCCTCGCCCATATTCAACGAGTTCGGAAAAACCTATAATCTGATCAGAGAACCGAATTTTACAACAGAAAATTTCAAAATTTAACGAAAACACTAAATTAATCATTACAGCACCTACACGGTTAAGAAGGCTGCCATTTGTGAAAGAGACGTTGAGACGTAGAACGTTGAAAGCAAAATTGTACAAGTATTTCAGTTTACATGGATCATACAAATGGTTAGATGCACTACCTACAGTCACTGAGAAATACAACAATACAAAGCACAATAAAACAGGATACAAGCCATCTCATGTCAACAAATCCAACGAAAATGCCATTTTAAGCAAAAGTTATATAGTCATTTAAAGACTGCCGGTCCACGAAGATTTAAAGTTGGCGACATTTTACGTATATCAAAGGCAAAACATTTCTTTGAGAAGCCCTACACGCCCAATTGCACTACAGAAATATTTAGAATTATACAAGTTAAGACAACAAATCCTATAACGTATTTGCTCGAAGACATGCAAGGTACACTGATTAGCGGAAAACAAAAATTCCCGACATTTACTTGGTTGAAAAAGTATTTAGACGAAAAGGCAATAAGACGTATGTTAACATACATTTTTTGGAAAATGCTGGCAATTAACGGCAAAGAGTGGGGGATTGAAAAATATAAATTCTCTCAGCAACCATCCGTCATATTCAGTTTGAGTTTCTCCAACCGACTTGTGTATTCAGTTGCAACAGCAGTACTTTAGCTTCTCAAGATAGCGGATATGAAAATAAAGAGGCAATTATTATCTACGAATAAGATCGACGGCTGAATAAGATCGAGTACTGGAAAAATTGGAAGAAGCTGCCTAAGTTGAACCCTATTATTTATTGGAAACTACCAGTCAAATATAATGTTTTCACATAAAAATTGGCCTATCTCCAGCTCGACAGTTTTCTCCATCCATTATTCTATACCAACATGGTAAATTTACAAGAATCAGTTTAAACACATTTGAGTGGATTACCCTAATTGAGATGTTTATACAAATTATGGAAGCATTTTTGATACCACCTTTGCCGATCTATGCCGATGAGTATGAGCCAATCGAATTTGAGTGTGGTGACTTCTGCAAACTAAGACATTTGGTAATGGAAAATGTAAAGTTCCTGACTATCGAGAAACATGGAATCGAATATTATTTATGTGAAAATGATGTAAGCCAGATCCTGAGAGCAAACATTAATTTAGTGTCTCAACGAGTGTCGTTCTTGGACAATTTACAGTTTATTTCGTATTATAGAAATGTTGTATACTTTATTCAGCAAAATTGTTATAAGAGTTATAATAGTTTATATAGTCGACTTCACGCTTTAACTGCCTTTTGTGAAATTTTTCCAGATACTTTGTTAAGTCAAGCTTTGAATGAATATGTATGGTATTATAGTATGGTAATAAAGTTGTAAATAATTTGGATAATTGTTAATAAATAATATAAAAAAATATGTTGTCTTTTATTTTTTGATTTTAGAGAGTGTAACAGAGGGTATCAGAGGCAGCGGAGTGTAGCAGAGCGGAGCAGAAGGTAATAGAGATTAGCAGAGGGTAGCAAAGGATAGCAGAGCGCAGCAGAGGATAGCAAGTCGAATGTTACGTAAACGTCACGTCCTGTGTCACATAAATGTCACGTCATACGTCAAATGCGACATAAATGTCACGTTATGCCTCGAATGTCACAATGACACACATGTCACGTCATACGTCAAATGTCACCTTTTTCTTTGTTCTGCGTCGCATGTCACGTCCTACGTCAAATGTCACATAAATGTCACGTCATACGTCAACTATCGGACGGAAAACTAAACAATGTCACATAACTACGTTAAATGTCACGTTCTGCGTCGAATGTCAACGCTTTGTCAGGTCCTGTGTCACATATATATCACGTTATACGTCAAATGTCACGTTCTGTTAGGCACTATACGGAAAAGAAGAAGAAGAATTGACAGTTCACACTGAACGTTTCCAGAAGAACCATTGACAGTTGACATTTCCACTCAGTCGTTGATATAAGATTTTACGGATGAAAAGAGAAGAAGAATTGACAGGTAATATTAAACGTTATCAGAAGAAAAATTGACAGTTGGCTAACATGACTGTAAGCGTCATGTTAGCGCTTTGTCACGTTCTGCGTCGAATGTCAACGCTTTGCCACGTCCTGTGTCACATAAATGTCACGTCATACGTCAAATGTCACGTTCTGTTAAGCACTATACGGAAAATAAGAAGAAGAATTTGACAGTTCACATTGAACGTTTCCAGAAGAAGAATTGAGAGTTGACTTTTCCACGCAGTCGTTGACATAAGATTTGACGGATGAAAAAAGAAGAAGAATTGACAGGTAATATTGGACGTTGACAGAAGAAGAGTTGACAGTTGGCTTCTGTGTCGCCACCGCTTTCATTTGACACCCCATACGTCAAAATCGGACCAATAGCAACAAAGATATGCTGTAATGCCGTTTTGGCAATGCCGCCATCTTTGTTTTTACCTCAACGTATTCGTTACCCCCTCCTCGTTCCAACGAGCCCTCTTACGCCACGATCGGACCAATAGAAACGAAGATATGACGTAATGCCCTTTTGGCATAATCTGATGCGCAAGCCACGTACTGCGTTCAACCTCATTTTTCATCCTCTTTCCAACGAGATGTCACACGTCATCCTACGTTAAGCCGTTTGGCATTTACGACCGGGGTTGCGATTTAAGGGCTGCGATTTAGGGGATGTGCCAGAAACCGCTTTGCCTATCTACTAACGGTCCAGGTGTCCGTGAAGATAGTGAACTTTGATGCTCATATTACATCCAAGTGATTGGAGTTATTCAGCAAACGGTGTACCAGCTCAGCATAATTTTCACTTTTGTGATTTCCCAGAAAATTTTTCATAATATCCACAAATGAAAGCCAAGCTTTTTTCTCTTCCTCATTCATTGACCCCACAAAAGCCGGATCCTTTGTAAGAATGTAAGAAGTCTGATCTTTGGTCAATCAAAGATTCCAGTTTTAAGTTTTTCTGTACTTATCTGGGACAGCTTCCTTCCTATGTAGGCGAAGCATGGTCCATTAGAATCAAGTGCCTTAACGAATTGCTTCAATCCTCCTCCTCAGTCGTTTCCTCATTGCTGAGTGTCGTGATTCCCTATAATACGAGCAACTATCTCTTTCCGTGGGCTTCTGTCCTGAGCTTCCCTCATGGATTCAGAGAATGTTTTTCCACTGGCTTTCTGTACTTGATTCGTCCATCGAGTAGATGAGCGACCTCTACTTCTGCGCCCTTCAACGTTTCCCGAAATTATAAGTCTCTCAAAATTATCATCATTTCTTCTTGCAATAGGGCCGAAAAATTTTAAGACGGTGGAGAGGCAAATAGAGGAAAGTCGAGTCTGAATATTAAGCTGTTAGAGGATTGAGTGATTTGTTTTGTGTTCCGTCCATAAGATCCGAAGCATTCTTCTCCAGCGCCACATCTCAAATGCGTCAATCCTTTTTCTGTCGTCCGATTTCATTGTCCATGTTTCGGATCCGTAATTAAATATGGGAAAAATTAAGGCACGTCCTAATCATATTTTGGTGTTCTTCGACAAGGAGCGATCTTTCCAGATTCTCGATAATCGACTCATAGCGTTTTTGGCCATGCCTATTCTCCTACGTATTTCTGTTTCACAAGATCCTGTATTACTGATGTAGGATCCTAGATAATTAAACTCGTTAACCACTTCAAACTGGTCTAAGGCTCCTGTTGTCTGAAGTGAATTAGAATAATCTACTATCATAATTTTTGTTTTTTGTTTATTGATCTTGAGACCACATCTATTGGTTTCGGCTTCCACTAGCTGCAGCAGGCTGAACATTTCTTATTCGGATGCAGTTATTAATGTTGTATCATCTGCATATCTGAGATTTGAAATCTTCTTTCCTGCGATAGAAATACCGCCATTCCATTTGTCGAGTGCTTTTCTCATTATATATTCCCCATAGAAATTAAAAAGACTTGGAGATAGAATACATCCTTGTCGGACTCCTCTATCTATTTTAAAAGGATCGGACTTATGGTTTTCAATCCTTATTCTGGTTTCACTGTTCTCATATAGGGTTTTCACCAGAGCTGACAGATGATCAAGAACCCCCATCTCATGTAGAACTTTCCACAAAACTGTCCAGTCTACACAGTCAAATGCCTTCTGATAATCCAGAAAGCAGATGATCATCGGAATTTTGAATTCTCGTGCTTTCTCAATGAGTTGTCGCATATTAAGAATTTGCTCCCTTGTGCTTTTACCCTTTACGAAGCCTGCCTGTTCTTGTGGTATTTGTCTATCCAGGTATGTCTGCATGCGACACTTGATGATTCTCAACAGAATTTTACTTGGGTGTGAAATTAGTGAGATGGTTCGGTAGTTACTACATTTTGTGGTTACGCCTTTCTTATGAATGGGAGTAAATAGTGCGGTACACCAATCACTGGGCCATTTGCCGATTCTCTATACATGATTGCACAGTCTCCACATTAATTGGAGACCATGTTCACCCATGTTCTGTAAAACTTCTGCCGTGATGTCATCGCAACCAGGTGATTTATTTCTTTTAAGGTGTTTTATGGCTTCATCGACTTCAGACCTTAGAAAATCTGGTTCTAGGGTTGTTGTTGAGACTTGCAGTGCTGTTATATGGTTAATGTTAGAGGTTTCAGCTTTATAGAGTTCTGTGCAGTATTTCTTCCAAGTCTCCAGAACCGCATCCATATCGCTTACCATATTACCTGTCTCATCCTCTATAGCGTAATTTCTGGGTTTGAATTCCCGAGCCAGTAACTTTACTTTCTGAAAGAGATCTCTTGTTTTATTTCAATGTAAGTGGATTTCTACTTCCTGGCAAATGTTAGACACATATTTGTCTTTATCTTTCCGGCAATTTCTTTGGATTTCTCTTGATAAGCTTCGATAGTCGTTTAAATCAAAACTGCAAACTTTAAGTTGCCTTCTTTGTTCTATAATTTTCCATGTTTGGTCACTGATCTATGGTTTACGACGGTTGTTTTTTATGGGTTGGCGACTTTGCTTAGCTCTATCTAATATATCTCTTTTAAAACCTCCCCAGAAAGTCTCGATATCATCTAAGTGGGTAGTACTTGTCCCAGTTAACACTGGGTTTATCTTTCTTTGAAATTTAAAAGTTCAGTCTCTGTAAACCCGGGAGTCCTAGGAGTGGGCTTGTGTTTGTTTCTAAAACGTATTCGGAATATAGCTACAAGGAGTTGGTGGTCACTTCCACAATCTGCATCTGGATAAGTTTTTGCGTTGGTAACTGAGGACTTCCACCTTGAATTGATCATTATGAAATCTATCTGATTTCTTGTTCTGTCGCCCGGGGATTTCCAAGTGTACAGTCTTCGTGGGTGCTGTTGGAAGTAGGTATTCATAACAGACAATTTTCTTTGGCCACAGAACTCTATTAATCTATCGCCTCGTTCATTTCTTTCCCCAAGACCAAAAGACCCAAAGTGAATCTCATATGATGATCAAGCTGAGTTCTATCAATTTTGGCATTGAAGTCGCCTACTATCATTACAATGTCTTTGTTTTATATCTTGTCGAGTGTTGTCTCCAAAGTTTTGTAAAAATTTTCCACAGTTATGTCGTCTGCTGTTGATGTAGGGGCATATACTTTTATAATGTGTAAGACACAAGTTGAGCCTAGACTCCTAAGGTGAATGATTCTATCATTAATTGTATCGTATCCACAAACAGAGTTTTGGAGTTTTGAGGAAACTATTATTGCACCACCATTTTTGTTTTCATTTTCATTACCCGAGAAATATACGATGTTTCCGGAAATGCTACGAAAGTGTCCTGTCCCCTTCCAGTGGGTTTCACTTATACCAAGAATCGAAATGCCATTATCTTTCATTTCCCTCTCGACTATATGTAGTTTTCCAGGATGCTGTAATAAACCTTGTATGTTCCAGGTTCCTATTTTGTAGGTCTTTCGGAAAAATATCTTGTTATAATTGGATGTTACAGTAGCATATTTCGCACTTGCGACCTGGTCCCCTATCGCATTGTGCCCGGTAGCACATTTCACATCTCCCACCCCGGACGTGGGATAACGCCGATTGTCAATCGGATCGCCTGACTGCACACATCTATTCCGTCTATCACTCATATACACAGGGAATTCTCTTAGGAAGGAATAGTGCAGTGGTTTCCTCTTGCCTTCTGCACCGCAGTATCAACAGCCGGTTAAATCATTATTTGATTGCCGCCTGTGAATATGTGATGTCAAACCTCAGAGAAGGTTTATTTTCCTTCAGCCTTGAATCACTAATGACATAGCTGCTGCCCTATGCCATATCCTCAGTTGATCCGCTTGTGCTTATTTGGTAAGACCTTATTCACACCTGTCCTATATATCTATAGGAACGTTCCCTATCAGCCATTGGGACGCGTCGTGTCGAGGTTGAGGACTCCCCCGCCTATTTGTCTTCCGTGAAGTACATAAGAGCCCCTACTCAATTCAGAACTCCCCCTTCACGCAAGCTAAAACAGACACGACTGATTGCTTCAATAGGCCTAGCTTAATGTGGAGAGGTGTTAAGATTATTTTCTCTGATTCGACTAAGAACTGGTAATGTAACGACATTAAAGTATTATTTCTTGCATAAATAAGGCATAATACTGTGGGAGCAATAAATATACTGAGGAGGAAGTTTAATTAACAATGTATATTCCTTTGAATAGCATATTATTCATAATCTCAAATATTAAAACTACTAATTTAGGAATGTGCCATATCCATAAAACTAGAGCTGATACAAAAAACGGAATCCGTATTTCGATTTATCGCCCCTATTATAGTAAAAATCAGCTTAAAGATTCACGGCACCAAAACAATTTTTTTTTTCTGTAGGCCTGTGTTTTTTATTCGAGTTAACTTACAATTTATTTACTTTAATTATTAAAAATATTGTTGGGAGTCTTGTTCTAGCATTCATACGAGTAAGACCTGTGCCAAGTATAATTAAAATCTAGTTTACCTTATCAGTAGTAATTAGTGTATTTGATTTCGATTTAATAGTGTATTTTAAAAAGTGATTTCTGGACAAAATTTGTACGTATTGCTTTCTTTATATTATTAAACCATTATAAATTATATTTAATTTATAAAAAGTGCATACCAGCGGCTGGTTTCACCAGTTTGCTGGTTCTTGCTGACCATCCAGCATAATGGCTTTGAATGCAATTCTGATACCAGAACCATTTAAAGAAAAAATATAACACGAAGCTATTGTCTGTATCTGCATGACAAGTACAAACATACACAGTAATCCTACAGTTTCTACCTCAACCATGGCCCTTCAAAGTGCTACAAATACTCAAGCTACTACATCAATTTCGTACGTAAACGCTGCAAAATCTTCGCCGAAACCACCATCCCTACCCAAAAAAGAGCAAGCCATAGTCCTTCACGCAGAAGAAAACCTTAAACTTCTAGATTACGTTAAAGCTATTGGTGATGTCATCGGACCAAAAAATATTTCCTTTGCTTCCAGAATCTCAAATAATAGAATCTGCATATATCTAGCCAACCCAAATCTCGTTGATCAACTTCTGAAGTCCCACCCAACTATCCAAATCGGATCCCTAATTTTAAGTATTAGGAAACTTGTCTCCCCGACAAAAAGAATATTAATCTCGAATATCTCTCCTTATATTCCCCACCAACTTGCAGAAAATGCAATCAAGAGTCTTGGTCTTCAAATAGCCTCCCCAGTGTCTTTCCTTAGAGCAGGAATTCCAGGTGATGAATATTCCCACATCCTCAGTTTCCGCCGCCAAGTGTATGTCTTTTCACCCTCTGATAATTTCGAGCTTCACACCTCCTTATTAATTTCATTTGAAGGCAATGATAATAGAATTTTTCTTTCAACGGACAAGATGGAATGTTTCGTATGCAAACAGGCTGGACACGTTGCGTCAAATTGCCCCAATACTTCATCTGACAATGTGTTATCACAAAATTCTACTCTTTCTCATGACCCAACTCCCACTACCGAATCAACGCCACAGCAACAGCATACACAACTTGTGACAGACAATGTGTTATCTCAAAACTCTACTATCTCTTATGACCTAACCACCACCACCGAATCTACGCCACAGCAACAGAACACACAACTTTTCTCCCATACTGAATCACATCAAGCTGAAGACGGTGATCCAAACAACATAAATATTCAAAAACCTTCTTCAATTTCTTCTACTCCTCAAACCCTACTGCCAACTTCTGAAGCGAGCAAAATAATTCCCACCGAAGAGAACATTCCCACTAAAAATCCATGTGAAAAAACCTCTGAAGTAATGGATCAACAAGCTTCACTCGGAATCATAGGAGAATCATCCAGTACATCTGTGAAAAGAAGTATTGACGAAACGTTATCCCCTCCCATCGAAAATCTGAATACTAATAATCCAACGTTTGCTCTCCCTCAAACACCACGTCAAACCAACATCCAAAAGCCCAAAAAACCTAAACGCACAGCACCTACTCCTGACGCACTTAAATTTTTCATGAATAAAAATTCCACAACACTCCCATTAAACTATGATCAGCTAATAATGCTAATTGAAAATACCCAAGGTAACAATTCACCTATAGAAATTATCCAGGAATACACAACCGATCTCCCCGGTTTAATAAACCTATTAACCATATCTTACCCATACCTATCAGACAAAACTACGAAACATCGCTTCACCCGACTTAAAAATAAATTGAATCACTATCTAGGTAAAGATATCACTGACAGTGAATTATCTTCCTCCGATGCCTAATTTTCAACTCTATATTACAGTGGAATATTGATGGACTATTCCATCGTTTACCCATGCTTCAAATCATCCAATCAGAATAATCTTACTGCATTTAGTAAGCACTCAACAAATCCAGCTGTTTTTAAAAATAACCTTAATTCAATCATAGCCAAACATGGAGATAATTGCTACAAGATATACACAGATGCATCAAAATGTAATACAGGAGTAGGTGCTGCATATGTAACCCCTAACAACCAATATCATTTTAGACTTCCCAAATATTTCAGTATTTTTTCTGCTGAACTTTATGCAATACTCAAAGCCCTTGAACATGTCAACAAAAACAAAATACCAAAATGCTTGATCCTAAGTGATTCACTCGGTGCTTTACAAACTTTAAATCATGTGTATCCTAAAAACCCCCTAGAGAAAATGGTAAAATCTGAACTAGAAGAGGCTCAAGAAAATTCCAGACGCATTATCTTCATATGGATCCCATCTCATATTGGTATCGATGGAAACGAAGCAGCAGATCAGTGCGCCCGTAAAGTGTCGGAAAGTGTCGAAACAGAGGTAACGGAGTGTCGAAATCTCGCGAGTGACATAAAATCGTACTTTAGAAATCTAATCACGTGTAAATGGAACCAAGAATGGAAATATTCACAGACATTTTTAAGAACAATCAAGGATAATGTTTACCCGCGGCTATCGAGAATACGAGCCCGAAAACTTCAAACTGTTATCACACGTCTGCGTATAGGTCACACAAGATACACGCACTCTCACCTGTTTACAAGAGACGATCCCCCTAAATGTGAAATTTGTGACGAAATAAATAATGTAAAACATTTTTTAATTGACTGTCCACTTTTTGCAAATGAACGAATTAGATTCAATATTCCTAACAACATCAACAAACTTTTAGGCACAGATGGTTACTATGACAATATCGCAAACTATTTAAAATGTATAGGGCTATATTATAGAATCTAAATTACTGGAAGTTATACCTACACTGTATTCTTAATTTAAGATACATACTGTAATTATAGATAATAATATCGATAATTATTTAAAACTCATAGAATTATATTATAGATTGTAAGTTATTGGAACTGTACTCCTACACTGTATTCCCGCTAATCACCTCTTGGTGGATGCGGTAAATTTTCAATAAAAAAAAAAAAAAAAAAAAAAAAAAAAATATTGTACAAAATTTACGATATTGTTTATTAAATTTATGTCAAAAAGTGAAATTTTTTAGTATTTTGTAATTATATTAATATAAAATAAATTATACCTTTACCGATTTAGTAATTGTCCTTCACATTACATTTCGAACATTTGTACTTATGGTAGTGGTATTTTCGGGCCGCTGATCACAGTTTAAAGAAGCAGAAGAAGAAAAAAGAAGATTATCAAGATTGTCAAGATTATCTTGACACGTGACGTGCACGCATCACTGTTTTTTTTTCTGTGCGTGACTGATCATAAGTGTTTTCCAAATATTTTTATAAAAATTGTTAAAAAGCGTTTATAATGCCAAAAAGGTCATCAGAAAATAATTATATATCCCGATAGAGACAGAAATGTGGAAAGTTGCAACAAAAATTAAGGCATTTAAGTATCTTATGATATTTTTGGATTTTATCCAAAAAGGCCAAGGTATTCATGACATTTTTAAATTATCTTATGTTATGGTAGGGGAGCCCAAGCGGGGATTTTTGCAGTTACTCGAGCGCGTCAGATTAGCATATGGGAGAAACCTGGTACCCTGCAGATGTACCTCTACCATATATTGGCTCTTAACACAGGGGAGTTCGTTAAGGGAGGCCCGAAAAAAAAAATCTATCCTTAAAAATACTCCAAATTGTCAGATTAAGATAAGGTAAGTTAAGTACATGCAAAAGAATGTATATTTCAAAAATCTGACGATTTGAGCCGGGCGTAAGGAAATGGGTGAGTCCCAAAGTTTCACAAGATAAAAGCGAATAGTTCGCGAAATAAATGACAGATCAAAAAACTAAAAAATATGTGCTCAATATATTTTAAAAATCTATCGAATGATACCAAATACGACTTTCCACGGAGAGGGGTGGGGGGTAAATTTATTATTTTAAATACGAATCCCGCGATTTTTCGCGAAATGAACATCAGATCGAAAAACTGTAACATGCACTTATTTGATACTTTTCAAAAATCTATCGAATGGCACCAAACACGACCCCCAAATGAGGTGGGGTGGGGGGTCACTTTAAAATCTTAAATAGAAGCCCCCATTTTTTATTGCAGATTTGGATTCCTTACGTAAAAATAAGTAACTTTTATTCGAAACATTTTTTCGAATTATGGATAGATGGCGTTATGATCGGAAAAAACGATTATTGGAAATGGAAAATTAAATTAAAAAATGGCAAGCGCCCACTAAAATGGAAAATTTTACTTAACTTTTTTTGGTTTTAGGACCTACTCTTCACAACGCAATAGGTCCCCATAACGCTCGAGTGACTGCACATTTAGCATACTTTGCTCCCCTACCATTAGATAAATTAAGTTTTGTGCGAATAGATATAGCTATATTTTTTATTAAGTATTTACAGAATGACAATTTTATTCAAATTCAAACTTGGAGTCCTTTTTGGTTTTTATCAATATATTTCTCTGTTTTCATAGTTACTGCATTTCGCCACCTTAAGCCGGCGTTACATTTGTGAGTACTCGAATCCGAGAAGCTCGGACCCGAGTTACGAGTAGAACTGCGAACGTTTACGTTGATTACGAGCGATTCTTTTTATTTTTTCTTCACTTTATACGTGGAAATATTGATTATATCTTCATTAGCTTTATATGCATTATTTATTTTGTTGATATCGCGATATCCCATGAGTTTACATTCCACGAACATTAAAATGATCGGCAATATTCAATAAACTGTTCCATCTGCTGTTCAGAAAATCGCAATTTTCAATTTGTAAATTACACGCGCTCTCGTACCAACTCGTAAATGTAAAACCGACTTTATCTGTTCGAATACAAAACACAGTGATATAACAGGCGCTATGTTGCCACATTGCACTGGCTTTCCTATTAAGTTTATTTGGTAGAAAAATTGTCCTAACAGCGATGATACGCAAAAATGTATATTGCTAGTCTCAATAAGGGTGCCTTAAGGTAGCCCAAAATAATACAGACTAAATAGTTAAGGATTTAACAAAAAACTAAAACAGAGGGTGCTTTCTAGTAGCCCAAAATATCAGAGGTACGTTACACTAGCCTAGAAGTTTAGAATATGATAAAATATATTTATTTAAATACTTTTGTAAATTTTATTTCGAATTCAATTTATTAAAAGGGTAGCAAGTTTATTTACACTAATTTTTTTTTTGGTTTGTCTTCAAACAATAGAACTAGAGCAAGGGGTACTTTTTAGTAGCCCAGACAATCTTTATGATTATTTGATCTGCTTCTATTTCTCAGAGGTACTTTCCAGTAGCCCAGAAGTTTATACTAGAATAGAATATTTATTTAAATATTTTTTGCATATTTTACCTTGATATATTAAAGAATAGTAACTTTACTTACACTAAATTTTTGTTTGGTGTGTCATCAAACAATAAAACTAGAGCAGAGGGTACTTTTTAGTAGCCAAGACAATCTTTATGATTATTTGATCTGCATCTATTTCTCAGAGGTGCTTTACAGTAGCCCAGAAGTTTAGAATAGGATAGAATATGTATTTAACTACTTTATGCACATTTTACTATGATTTAATACAAGGATAGTAAGTTTACTTCCACTACTACAAAATAGTAGGAAATATGGCTAACTAATTAAAAACTGGAAAGAGACTACTTCAGACAGGAAAATTTAAAGTTGGGTCTAAGGTTGTAATATTTTATTAAAACAACACCCTCTGAAAAGAGAGCACCAAAAGCTTTCATAGACCCAAATGAGTCGTATGACTTATAACAATTGCTTGAAAAGGTAGCTATTTCTCCTTCTTCGCATACAAAATGACAATTTCGTACTTCATAATTTTTGTGTCCAAAAAGGACGGAAATCATAGATTTGTTTTGAATTTAAAACAATGAGATTGCTTTATAGAAGCCCCACATTTTAAGCTGGAAGACTATACTATAGGTCAGTCCTCAAGCTCATTTGCAATGGTTGTTTTATGACAAAAGTAGATTTAAAAGGTGCATATTTTGCTATTCCTGTTCATGACAATTCTAAAAAATATTTAAAATTTGAGTACAAAAATTTTCGGTATCATTTCAACTGTTTACCGTTTGGTTTGAATATCTCGCCTTTTATATTTTAGTATGGTATAACTAGACCCAAACCCAGACATCCAAAGTGAAAGTTATCCTCCAACACTAAATTGTTCTATATGGTCCACATAATGTTCAGAAAAAGTCACACCATTTTGAGCGTCGGGTTTGGGGGGAGGGGGAGAAATCGGTAAATTCGTAGTTGTTACGTTTTTCGTCAATATTTCTAAAATTATGCAGTTTAGCATGAATAACCTTCTATAAAAAATGATCTACATTAAATTTGAAATAAAAAAGGTCCTATGCATAATCCTTCTAAAATGAACGGTTCAAAAGTTACGGAGGTAGTAAACCTAGCTCCAAAACGGATAATGGACTTTCTTAGAAGCCTAGACCTTTTGGAGTAAAATATAGATGTAGGGTATACACAAAAGATCTTATAGGTCGCAGTGTAGTAAGGTCAACTGGGCCAATCGACCCCTTTTGCAATCTACAATCTACAATCTACGGAGGTAGTATGGTACAATTGGTCCAAAAAAAGGCCTAACCCAGACATCCAAAGTAAAAGTTTTCCTTCAAAACCAAATTGTTCTACATGGTCCACATATTGTGTAGTAAACAGTTACACCATTTGAGCGTCCGGTTTGGGGGTGGGGGGAGATGGGGAAAAAGTCGGTAAATAAGTAGTATTTTTACGTTTCTCGTCAATATTTCTAAAACTATGCTTCAGCAAAAACAATGTTTTATACAAAGATGTTTTACGTGAATTATAAAACAAAAAAGGCCCTACACATAATTGATATAAAATCAACGGTTCCAGAGTTACGGAGGGTAAAAAGTGGAGGTTTTCGATACTTTTTATATTCTTTGGGCAATTTATAGAAATTTTCTTTAACAGGATTGTGTTTTGTAAATAAAATTTGCTATTTCAGTGGCCGATGATATGTTAGTGATAAGCCCTTGAAAAAACGTCAACCTGACCACCCAAAATCATCATCAATTGCCCAGATAATATAAAAAGTATCGAAAACCTCCACTTTTCACCCTCCGTGATTCTGGAACCGTTGACTTTATAACAATTATGTATAGGCCTTTTTTTGTTTTAAATTTTGTGTAGAAAATTTTTGTATAGACCATTGTTTACGCTAAAGCATAGTTTTAGAAATATTTTTAGAAAAGTGAAATTTAATAAAAAATTTTCCTCTTGGTAAAAGGTATATTAGTTTAAAAAGCCCTAAAGGGCTACTAACATATAAACAAAACATATAAACTACATACTAATTTACGCTTCAATGATGGACACTCAAAATGGTGTAACTTTTTACTGAAAAATATGTGGACCATATAGAACAATTTGGTGTTGGAGGAAAACTTTTACTTTGGATGTCTTGGTTAGGCCTTTTTTGGACCAATTATACTATACTAGCTCCGTAACTTTGGAACTGTTCATTTTAGAAGAATTAAGCATAGGACCTTTTTTATTGCAAATTTATTGTAGAACATTTTTGTATGGATGGTTGTTTATGCGAAACTGCATAATTTTAGAAATATGGACGAAAACCTAAGAAACTACGAATTTACAGATTTCTCCTCCCTCTCCCCTCCAAACCTGACTCTCAAAATTGTGTGACTTTTTTCTGAACATTATGTGGACCATATAGAGCAATTTGGTGTTGGAGGATAACTTTCACTTTGGATGTCTGGGTTATGCCATTATTTGAATCAATTATATAGGGTGTCCCAAAAGTAGCGGAACGGTCGAATATTTCGCGAAATAAACGTCGGATCGAAAAACTGAAAAATACGTATTCATTAATTTTCAAAAATCTTTTTAACGACACCAAACACCAACCCCCACTACACCCCCTGGAGGTGGGGTGGGCGGTAACTTTAAAATCTCAAATGGAAACCCCCAGTTTTTCTTGCAGATTTGAATTCGTTACGTAAAAGTATGCAACTTTTATTCAAGACATTTTTTCGAACTGTGGATAGATGGCGCTTTAATTGCGAAAAACGATTTATCTTGATACCATAGGTAAATTATAGAAGCGGTCTAATATCTCGAGCAATACACTTCCAAATGAGAAACCTAAAAACAGATTTTTAATATTTTTCGAAAACCTATCGATAAACACCAAACATGACACTTTAACCCACCCCCTGGATGTGGGGTGGGGGTAACTTTAAAATCTTAAATAGCAACCTTCACTTTTTATTGCAGATTAGAATTCGTCATAAAAAATTAAGCAACATTTATTTGAAACATTTTTTACAAATGCTGACAGATGGCACTAATAAATCGTATCTTTCCAATTAAAGCGCCATCTATCAACAATTCTAAAAAAATTATTCGAATAAATGTTGCTTAATTTTTCATGGCGAATCCGAATCTGTGATAAAAAGTGGGGGTTGCTATTGGGGATTTTAAAGTTACCCCCACCCCACCTCCAGGCGGTAAGTTGGAGGGTCATGTTTGGTGGTATTCGATAGGTATTCGAAAAGTATTAAAAACTTTTTTTTTTGGTTTCTCATTTAAAAGTGCATTTCTCGAGATATTAGGCCGTTTTTATAATTTACCTACGGTATCAGGATAAATAGTTTTTCTCAATTATAGCGCCATCTATCTATTCACAGTTCGAAAAAATGTCTTGAATAAAAGTTGCCCACTTTTACGTAACGAATCCAAATCTGCAAGAAAAACTAGTGGTTTCCATTTATGATTGTAAAGTACCCCCACCCCACCTCCAGGGGGTGTAGTGAGGGTTGATGTTTGGTGTCATTGGATAGATTTTTGAAAATAATTGAACACGTATTTTTCAGTTTTTCGATCCGATGTTTCGTTCGCGAAATATTCGACCGTTCCGCTACTTTTGGGTCACCTTTTATATATCATACTATTTACAAAAACTTAAAACCAGCCCTAAATAATCTAACAACAGGAGGCTTTACTTTTCTCAATTTTTTAGATGACACTTTACTAATTTCAAAATCATATTTATTAAAATGTATTGCCGCTTGAGATTTACTATAAATAAAAAAAAGTAGAAAAGTATTCTTTCACCCACACAAAATATAACTTTTTTTGGTTTTACGTTTGAATAAAAAAAAAAGATATATTTCACACCTAATATTTAATACTATTCAGACCATCAAAAATAAAAGTACATGTAAAATAAGATCATTTGCAGCTTTAATCGATCAGTTGGTAGCAATTTTTCCTTTTATGAAAGTTAAATATGAAAAATTATACTTAAAAAATTAAAGAAAAAGAAAAGTGGCTTGCTCTTTCAATTGGTGGTTAAATAACATACCAAATAGTGAGCAAAATATAAAAGAATCTAATTATGTATTTGAAATATTTTGTGATGCATCTCTTTTCACATGGGGGGGGGGCATGATGTAATGATAACAAAACTCATGGTATGGTTTTTGGAGTTATGAACAACAAGATCTACGTATAGTCCGGTGCCAGCCACCGGAGGAGCACCACGTGCCAGCCAGCGGAGCGGAAGAAAGCCGAAGAGTAGCCGAAGGAGTGGGAGTGACTTTGACTGTTGAACTTCTCAGTTCAGCTACGAATGTAAGCGTAGCAAGCAGTCGGGCGCTTCTCACTGTCTGAGGCAAGAAGGAGAGGCAAAAACCAATCTACTGGATGTGGTGAACTTAGGGAGTTTGATTTTTATTCGATTCTCTGAGACGGCACAGCGAGAGATTGATTAGCGGAAAAAGCAAAACGGGCTCGACGTGAGCCCGTTACGGGATGTCTACTGTGCCTCCGTAAGGGTATTGACACTGCAAGGTGTAGTTTTTTAGAAACCTACATCGGGCAGCCCCAGCCCCTTGGGTCAGTAGAACGAGAATCAGCAAGAGGAACCCTAATCCAGTTCTGTCTGGGTTAGTGATCAGCCGCGATAGGTCCAGGGAAGCCGACCCTGAAAACGTGCTGGCAACGGACCAGACGGCTGAAAAAAAGACTCGTCAAAATTAGGACAGTCCGTCCCCAGATGACTGATCGAGCTAGATCTCGATCACCTCCCCTTTCTATGGCCACTCCGCCAACCTATGAAGATTCACGTAAAGTGAATCTTAACATGTTTCAGGAGTTAAGTTCCGATGAAGCCGACGGTTATTCAACTGTGGATGACAAAAGTGAGAGAGACGGGGATTTTAAACTCCCTAGGAGTGAGAAGAAAAAGGAAAAGTCTAAAAAGAAGAGAGAGGAGAAAAAGAAAAAAGCGACGAGAAAACGAGGAAAATAAATCAGAGAAAAAGAAGAAAGACAAGGAAAACCCAGAAGTAGAGGCCATGGAGGAAGAACTCGCCGACGAGGCAGGCAGAGGTACCACCAAAAGGGCTAGGACAGCAAATGAAGCGAGTGACGAAGAAAACAACGACAAAGAAGAGCTCCTAAAAGAGCTAGCAGCCCAAAAAGAACTGATGAGACAACTTTTTGAAGCCACCAAAACCAGAGAAGCCCAGTACGAGGTACGGCTGGTGAAAAAGGATGAAGAGATAGCCCAGCAGAGGGCCGAAATGGCGGAGCTGAAGAAAGAAATATTGGAGATGAAAGACGCGATGGTCAAGTCACAAAAGCAGGTGGTGGACCGGTTAGACGTGCTGATGGAAGCCCGAAGCCAGGACAACAAGAGCCAACAACAACAGGAAAAGCCACCATCAAAGCTGCCAAAACCGAATCCAACAACTGAGAAGCCACAACCAACCGCTGAAGTAAATAAAAAGTCCGAAAAATCGAAAAAGAAAAAAGATTTCCCGTCACTGAAATCACCAATTTCGAAAGAAGAGGCGACTGCATTGGAACTTCAAGCAGACAACGCTATGCGGGCTGCTTCACCCCCAATAGAGGACACTCACAACCTGCCCCAAGGACCAGCTCCACCAGTCCACCCACCTACGATCACGGGTGAAGATACGCCTACCCTGCGGCGTCCTAGTGATTCAGACACTGAACAAATGGAGACAAACCAACAATAACGTCTAACTAGTTTCTTGTTATATTATTGTCATACAGCGAAGAATATGTCTACCAGAGTCGGCCAAGAGACAACTCCCAATGTTCGTCCTGACTCTGGATCACGGGGACATCGGGGGAGCAAAGCGGATCACCAACTTGTGCCATATGAAGGTCGTGGTTGAGGACCTACGGAAGGCAATAGGACCTACGCAGTGTTTCAACTGCCAAGGCTATCAATATGCACAGAACGCGTGCCACAAAGATCCCAAATGTGTGAAATGCGGAGAAGATCACCCGACGAAGCTGTGTAAAATCCGAGAGAAACCAAGGCAACCTGTGCCAATTGCAACGGAAGTCATCCCGCAAATTACAGAGGATGCCCGAGATGCCCAACCCGGGGACAAACACCACCACAGAGGCCACAATAATAGACGGCCAGACGACAACAAGCAACTGGGGTTTCATACGCCCAAGCTACGCAAAACAACCAACAAACGCAAAACAACACAGCGATCCCCCAAGACGAAGACTACCTAGTCAGAATTGTCACCAATATTGTGACTAAGGTAGTCCAAGATGTGATCATAGGAACCAGGCAGACACAGAAGTAATGCAGGCAGACAGGGGATATTTGAGGATAGGCTCCTGGAATCCGGGAGGCATATCAACAAATCAGAACATCATGGATGAACTTGCCAACAGATACGAGATGGACATCGTAGCAATACAGGAACCCAAGCTTACAAACAACTTTAACCTAAAGTTTCCTGGGTACGATGTATATAGGAACGACCTCACAAGAAGATCAGGAGGAACGCCATCCAAGTCAAAAAGGGAATTAAACACACAAGATTCACTACCCCACTATTTGTAAACATGGACGCAACAAAAATAGAAGTGAAAATGTTGCAAGGCGTAGTCAGAATAACATCAGCCTACGTAATACCGCAAGACCAATTAATGGACGATGACCTAGATGCGTTCCTAAGCATCGCTGAAACATCTATAATAATAGAAAACCTGAATACAAGATCCCCCAACTGGAACGATAGAGCTACAAACAGAAACGGACGACTACTAAATAACTATATAGAAAATAACGAAGACATGAAGACATAGTGGCAATGGGCCCAGAAGAACCAACACATTTCCCAGGAAATGGATTTCCCACCCACATCGACATCATTGTGGCTAAAAACCTAGGACTACAAGCTGAACTAATCACCCTGAACGAAGGAACAACAGATCACAACCGCATTCTAGTAGAACTAGGAACAAGGGAAGAAGCAAACCCGCCGCAAAAAATAAAAAAGAAAATAAAGTGGACGAATTACAAAAGATTAGTGAGTGAAGGAATAAATATAGTGCCAGTTATAAATAACCCTCAAAAAATAGAAGAAAAAGTCCTAGAGCTAGAAAACATCATCCAAGAAGCAATCAGAAACATCACAACAGAGGAAGAAGTCGAGATCCACACGGGAAGGTTCAAAGACATACCACAAGAAGTAAAAGATTTGATAAGGGAAAAAAAACAGAGCGAAACAAATTGCCAGAAGAAAAAGAAACCGAGTAGACAAAACCTGGGCAAACACATTAAACAGAGAGTTCAAAACGGCCCTTAGACAACACCGCAGTGAAAAATGGGACAACTTCGTACAAGAGATGGAAGAGCTAGACTCAAACATGAAAAATGTCTGGAAGCTCCAGAAAATGATGAGAAGTGACAGAAAACCCATCCCCCCATTACAAGGAGAAAACGGCATGGTGTATACCATAGAAGAAAAAGCATAGGTGATGAGGTCTACACTCGAAAGAGAATGCAGGTTAAACTTCCACCAAGACGAGGATGTAGACTTCATGGAAGAAGTCGAAGAGCAAGAAGAAGGACCAGAGGACCCAGAAGACATCATTCCCCCAACATCACCGGAAGAAATCAACGAACATATAAAAACAGTTCACCGAGAAAAGCGCCTGGTCTAGACGAAATAACAAGTAGCGCCCTAAAGTATTTGCCTATAAGAGCTGTAGTGTACTTTACAAACATAGTGAACGCGATATTAAGATACAAAATATTCCCGATGGAAAGAGGCCCATGTCATCATGATCCCAAAACTTGGCAAGAACCACACATTCCCGCAGAACTAAAGGCCAATCAGCTTACTCCAAGCGATCAGGAAGATAGTGGAAAGAATTATTCTCAGCAGACTGCAGACGGAAACAAACAGATTAGAGATAATCCCAGAAGATCAATTCGGATTCAGACCAGAGCACTCCAGTGAGCTACAAGTACTCAGATTAACTGAGTACATAGCAGCTAGATTCAACGACAAGCAGTACACTGGAGCAGCATTCCTGGACGTAAGCAAAGCTCTCGACAGAGTATGGCACAAGGGGCTCATATACAAAATGCGAGGTTATTGGTACAGCGGAGCGATGACGAGGCTGATCTCCTCGTACTTAGGCGGCCGGAGCTTCAGGGTTCGGATAGGACAAGTCCTGTCCGAGCTCGAAAGCCCGGAGGCTGGAGTGCCGCAGGGAGCGGTACTGTCACCTCTGCTTTACAAAATATACACCGCTGACGTACCTAGAACACCAGGTACCCTAATGTGCCTCTACGCCGACGATACAGCGATAGAGGCCAAACACAGAAACGTAGACATCGCAGTGACCAACCTGCAAACAGCATTAGAAGACGTCGAGGAATTGTATATAAAATGGAAGATAGCCATCAACTCCGAAAAGACGCAAGCGGTACTATCAGAAAGGAAGACAGCAGCCAGAAGAACAGCTGACGGAGCTGAACAACCCCATAGAGTGAAAAAACTAAGCTAAATACCTGGGAGTCATCATGGACAAAGGATTATCTTTCCAAAAACACGTAGAAGCCACAGTCCAGAAGGCCAACATGGCGAGAGCAACATTAAGAGGACTCACAGGAAGAAAAAGTAAATTAAGACTATAAGCGAGGTTAAGACTAATAAATAGCATAATATTTCCGGTATTAACATACGCATCTCTCGCATGGGGACAAGTATGCAACACCCACAAAAGGAAGATACAAGCGGTCCACAACAGCAGCTTAAGAGAAGCAGCCAGAGTCCCAAGATACGTCGCAGAAAGATTCCTGTTCAGAGAACTTCAACAGGTGAGAGTCACCAAAATGATGACAGATAAAGCAAGGGTCAAATTCGCGGAGCTGGCGCACCACCCAAGTCATATACGGCGAGAGATGCTAGGATATGACGTTCCACCGATGGAAGCACAAACGTCCTAAACAGCAAATAGTGGATTAAAGTAAATCGAATAAAGCAAACAAAGAGTGACAAGGTAAAAGAAAAAGTAAAAGTGAAAGTAGTAGTCAGTTCTTAGCTCGAAACACCTAGTGCCGAAGAAACACGCAACCCAAGCGTAGGTCCAACACCACGACCAGGTAAGTCAGCAAGTAGAAAATAGAGGAAAAGGCGCAAGCCAACAAAAAAACACAAAAAAAAACAAAAAATGCGTAAGCCACCAAAAAAAAACATAAAAAACACAAAAATCATAAAATTCTTGATCACCAAACCATTGGACCGAGCTCAGTGGGGCTTGGTACAGTGACTTGGGGCCCAAACAAGCAATTTTAGTACCGCGGATAAGTAACTAGAAGATAAAGGCATAGAGCGCTTCACTCTGGCCTAGTTTTGTAATTCGATTAGGGCACCAAATTGGAATCTTATTACCCAGGATTCCATTGTGAAGAGCATTTGGCTACGATAGTTGTGCCCCCATCGCGCATCAGCGTGCTATGGAGGGGGGGGGGAAGGGATAGCCTGGGGCATTGCAACGAGGTGGGGTGATCCCTGTTTTTACTCGGGTCAAAACACCTCGTCCCAATGAATTGTTACACCCGAATGTACTTTTTCGATAGGGTGGACATCTCCCACAGGTCGGGTTGAATCGAATTGCTTGCTTGCTTGCAAGATTTACCTATAAATAATATTTAAGTCAACGATATTAATGTACTTAAGTTACTAGGAATAATGGCTTGAAATCCTTTTCCAAAGAATACATAGAGAAATTGTAACATTTTGCATAGAATAGATAACAGTTGTGTTTTGCATTAACAAGATGGGTAGTGTGCAGTACTCTAATCTTAACTACAATGGCAGAGAAAAATTTAACACTGTGAAAAGAGACATTTAAAAATATTTGCATCTTATATCAATACAAAATAAAATGTTATTGCTGACTCGGAGTCAAGATCTTTAAAAATAGAAACAGAGTATTCTTTATGTGATAATTGTGTTAATATACTTTTTGAGCAGCTTCTTTTTCCAGAAATCGATCTGTTTGCCACATATCTTAACAAAAAATATGCAAGGTATGTATCTTGGAAACCTGATCCCGGATCGAATAAACTCGATGCCTTCACTCTAATTGGCATGGATTAAAATTGTATGCCTTTCAACCTTGGTAAACAACCTTTAGTAATCTGATATTAGGCAAAAAGATAATTGAAGGACCTGATAAAAATTTAATCTAGAACCATTTTTGGGCGTCCATATCCTTGTCAGGCAAGCTTTTTAAAAAAGGGCATTCCTGAGGACTCCATCGCATCTATTACAAAAAATCACTAAATTGGTATGATACAGTTTTCAGGAGATGGTAGAGGTATAGTATAAAATCAATGACCATTTTGCTTATGCATTATCAGATATTATTAATTTTATTAAATCTATCGTAGATCGGTAGTACATTTATAGCTCTATAAATATTCACAGAGCTGCATTGACATTGATAAAGGATATCCTATACAATTATAAAAAAATACAAAAATGTATATATAACCTCAAACCTTCGTTGCCCAAATATCAATTTACTTGGTACCCTCTGTACCAGTATTATTTTATTTAAAAACCTTATTTCCTCTCACAGACCTTCTCTTGAAAGAACTTATTTACAAACTTCTAATGTTAATTGCTCTTACTTCAGCTTAGAGGTTGCAGACCCTGTCCCTAATAAAAATTCAGAATATTTAAATCGATCAATATAAAATTGAGATTTTGATACCAGATAGTATAAAAATTTCATCAAAAACAAAATAATAATACCAACAATACACACCAGCTGCTCTTAACAACAATGCGCGATGGATAGAAGATAGGGCACAGAACTGCCAACACTACACTACTACTCTCTACGAACCCTTCACCACTGAAGAAGCATCAAATATCCTCAAAGAGCTTCATAACTGGAAATCTCCTGGACTAAACGGAGTTCAAAACTTCTGGCTTAAGAAGTTTTGGAGTGTTCATGATGGCTTATCAACATTAATTAATAATGTTATTTATAATCCGCAGGAAACACCATTATTTCTAATTCAGGGAAGCACTTATTTAATACCGAAGGATCAAAATAACACCCAAGATCCAGCCAAATACCGCCCAATTACTTGTCTTCCAACTTTGTATAAATTGATCACATCCTGTGTAGCCCGGCGTATCTACCAACACTGTGCACTAAACAACATCATAAAGCCTCAACAGAAAGGATGCGCTAAGGGTTCCATGGGTTGCAAAGAACAACTTATCATCGACTCAGTCATTTCTAATCAAGCATATTCCAAAAAGAGGAACCTATTTACTGCCTTCATTGATTACAAGAAGGCCTTTGATTCAGTACCGCATGAGCGGTGGCTTATCGGTATATTGAGAATATATAAAGTCGATGATAATATAGTGACAATTTTACAGCATATAATGACAGAGTGGAAGACTAGAATTCACCTTCAAATACCTGGTGAAAATAACATCGAAATTGAAAATATCGCAATCAGCCGGGGCCTTTTCCTAGGAGATTCGATAAGTCCACTGGGGTTCTGTCTAGCTATGAACCCACTATCTCAGCTATTGAACTCCACTGACGCAGGTTTTAGCATCAAAAATAACAACAATGTGGTGGCGAAGCTTAATCATCTGTTGTATATGGATGATTTGAAATCAATGGCTTCCACTCGAAACCAACTAAATGAGATGCTAAGAACTGTAGAATCCTCTTCAAATGACATTAATATGCACTTTGGACTAGACGAGTGCCGTGTTTTAAATATAATCAGAGGAAAAGTACAGCCCGGTGGATTCGATATGCAAAATGGCCAGAACATCGAGGCCATGGGTGAAAACGATATGTATAAATATCTTGGAGTAAAGCAAGCGCGGAAAATTGACCATAAGCAAATGAAAACTGAGATAACTGCGGAGTTATCTCAGTAGAGCACTAAAAGTGCAGTAGAAAGAACGCCATTACCACGAAATCTAGGAGGAAGAGGAATTATAGATATAGGTGAGCAATTAGATGAACAAATTGCTAATTTAAAACTTATTTTCAGATGCAAGCTGAGATATCTACTCTACATTGCGCTATCTGCGCAGTAGATGACACAACACCGATCAAACTGAGGGAACCAGAAATGCGCATAAACCACCTCACTAAAGACGAAAAAATGCGCACCTGGATGGGTAAACCTCTGCACGGGTGACATCCCAAAGAGGTCAGCCAAGAAGATGTCGACAATACCGCGTCGAAATTTTGGTTGATATCAGGAAAGATGTTCCTTGAAACGGAGGGTTCATTATTGGCCATTTAGGATCAGGTTATACCAACCAGAAATTACCTTAAATATATCATCAAAAACCGTCAGGTTCAAAAAGACAGATGCCGATATGGATGTCAAGCCCAAGAAACCATCCAACATCTTACAGGGGGCTGCCAGGCATTTGCTGCAACTGATTACAAGAAATGGCATCACGAAGAGGGAAAAATCCTTCATCAAGGGATAGCTATCAAGCTGGGACTTCTCCAAATGGACCATCTCCCATATTATCAATACGTCCCTGAGAGTATGCTTGAGGATGGCAACTATAAGCTATACTGGGACCGCACTGTGCTCACAGACCAAACAGTGGTACATAATAGACCAGATCTCGTACTAGTTAATAAATTAACAAGACAAACAACACTAATTGATGTGGCGATACCTAACAACAATAATCTACGTAGTAAATTTACTGAAAAGATCGCCAAGTACAGAGATCTGGAAATTCAAGTACGAAGGCAATGGAGAATGTAAAGTACCCAGACGATACCGATTATTATGTCTACTACTGGAGTAATTCCGAAGACCTTCCTTGAAAGCATAAAAAAGCTGGGACTGAATGAACATCTTTATAAGACCTTGCAGAAAGCTGTACTATTCGCGACGGCCAGTAGTGTACGAAAATTTTTGGGAGATACACCTGCAATTTAAGTCACCTTGGGCTCGATAACACGGAAAGAGTCCCACCAGAGCTTAATCTTTTTGATACCGTAGGTATCTGGGATAAGTCAATTTTCCCCTAAGAGGGAGTGTGAGCCGTATGGCTAAATCTGGATAATAAATAAAACTGAAACTATTTTAATAGTCCAGAAAGCCACTGCGCATCCGCTAGGAAAAATATTCTAATTCGGATTTTTTGCACAATCTTACTCAAAAAGGACTCCTTTTAACAAATTTGCATGTTGCCAGGATCAAAAGGTGGTCAAAAATTTTTTAAACGTTTTTTTGTTTTTTTCCTAAAATTATTTTTTTTGCATGGAAAAAATTTTTTTAGGTTTTTTGGATCATTCCAAACAGAAAAGGTCTTTAGTGACTTTTCTCTAAAAATGATAGTTTTTGTGAAAAGTTTTGTGAAGAGTTTTTTTTGATAGTGAAAAACTGAAAATTTGAATGTTGCCAAGGTAGGTAGATATTCTTTAAACATCGATTGATGAAATCCTGAAGAGTTTTTTGCAATACAATATTCAAAACTCCTTCGTTTTTTAATTGCTAATCAAGCGTGCTCGACACTATTTTCCACCGAAAGTATGGTGCAAATGAAAGGAATAAATTCGTTATTTCGTAAACCGGCGACTTTAAGAAAAAATCCCGAAACAAATCGATTTTTATTTTTAAGTTATGATATTGTGGCATATATGGTATACTAGTGACGTCATCCATCTGGAGGTGATGACGTAATCGATGATTTTTTTAAATGAGGACAGGGGTCGTGTGCTAGCTCATTTGAAAGGTTATTCAATTCTCTATTCAGTAATATAAACATTTATATAATTATTTATACAGGGTGTCCAAAAATTTTTTATTAAATTAAATTATTTGACAAAAAAAGAAGTAGAAGGATACCCTGTATAAATAATTATGTAAATGTTTACATTACTGAATAGAGAATTAAAGAACCTTTCAAATGAGCTACCACAGGACCCCTATTCTCATTAAAAAAAATCATCGATTACGTCATCACGCCCAGACGGAAGACGTCACTAGTATACCATATATGCCACAATATCATAACTTAAAAATAAAAATCGACCTGTTTCGGGACTTTTCCTCAAAGCCGCCGGTTTACGAAATAACGAATTTATTCCTTTCATTTGCACCATACTGTCGGTGGAAAATAGTGTCGCACACGCCTGATTAGCAATTAAAAAACAAAGGAGTTTTGAATATTGTACTGCAAAAAACTCTTCGGGATTTCATCAATCGATGTTTAAAGAATATCTACCTATCTTGGCAACATTCAAATTTTCAGTTTTTCACATAGTTTTTGAGGGTTAAATATGGCCGATTTCGCAATTTTTCAATTTTTAATCGCTTATATGTCAAAAACTATCATTTTTAGAGAAAAGTCACTAAAGACCTTTTCTCTTTGGAATGATCCAAAAAACCTAAAAAACTTTTTTCCATGCAAAAAAAAATAATTTTAGGAAAAAAACAAAAAAAAATGTTTAAAAAATTTTTGACCACCTTTTGGTCCTGGCAACATGCAAATTTGTTAAAAGGAGTCCTTTTTGAGTAAGATTGTGCAAAAAATCCGAATTCTAATATTTTTCCTAGCGGATGCGCAGTGGCTTTCTGGACTATAAAGCAAAACCATAGTTGTGAGTGTTTAGAAATTTCTAAAAACATTCGTCTTCAATCAGAAGACAATTTGTTTATAACTAAAAAAAATTAAATTAGGGCACTCGCGGGAGTGCCGACAGAAGTGAAAACTTTTTACGAAGCAATACATACTCTACCCCTCCTCCAACCATTAAAAGTTCGGTCGAACTTATACGCAATTCAACCTATAGTATATAAATTTACTAATATCTGCCGTGTCGATAACGACTGCGAGTTCAATGCTTTTTCCGCCTCCAAAGAGAAATGATATACCTACATTATATACCCATTGGGTGCATCCTATACTATTTATATATACATACACATAATACATAAACGTACAGAATTTACTTCAGCGAAGCGATGACGGTCACGAATTCAATGCTTTTTTCCCATCCAGAAAGTGCACAAAATCGCTACAGTTTTCACTTCAAAAATACTTTAAACACTAATCACTTATATTGATTGGAGTAGGGACCGTGTGGCCCCTTATGCGGTTGCTTCGCCAGCTCCTTCGGGTACACACTCTATCCCTCCTCCAACCTTTATACCTTCGAATTATAACCATTATAACTTTGTTCGAACTTGTACATAATCAATCCAAAAAGAAGTTCTATACCTATATTATACACGCGTTGCGTGCGTCCTATTCTATTTATATATATACATACACCTAATATGTAGGTACCACAAACGCGAAAATTTCAAACCAATAAGCCTGTTGCCACATCCGTACAGAACGCTTTCCAAAATAATTACATACTAACAGGCAATCAAATTAATTCGATAGTTACCAGTCTGTTGACATAGTACCATAGAACACCTACAGACAATAACAACACTTATCGAAAAGTGCAACGAATACAATGAACCTCTTCATTTGGCATTTGTGGATTACAATAAGGCATTTGATTCCATAGAACTCTGGGCCATATTAGAAGGAATGAATAACGCAAGGATTGATTTTAGATATAGAATACTCCTCAAATGCATATACGACAATGCAACTATGCAAATAAATGTATCAGAAGGTCTAACAACAAGCAAAATAAGAACGAAGAGAGAAGTTAGACAGAGGACAAAAACAAATAAAACAAAAGTGATGACAAATCAATATATCACAATCGACTTAGATGGAAGTGATAACGAAAGTGTCGAAAAATATATATACCTAGGTCAAGCGATCAAACTAGGCAAACAGAATGAAACAGCAGAAATAACTAGAAAAATCCGAATGACTTGGGCAGCAGTAGCAAGACTCAGTGATGTGTTGAAGAACAAAAAGATACCAATAAATCTAAAGAAAAAGGGTATTCAACAGTTGTATTCTACAAACTATGACCTGCAGAATGGAGACGATGACACTTACAGAAGTAACAGTCAATAGATTGAGAACGGCACAGAGGGCGATCAAACAGGCTATGTTAGGGGTATCTCTGAGGGAACATATACAAAATGAGGACGTGCGAAGCAGGACGACAGTGGAATATGTAATGGGAAGAATTTAAATGCAAATGAAACGGACCTGGGTAGGACACGTGGCACGACAGAACATCGAAATGTGGACGAGAAACATTGTACATTGGAGACCACGCGAGCACAGTCGTAGTAGAGGAAGACCACAAAAACGATGGCTAGACGACATCAAAGCCAAAATGAAGAGAAACTGGCACCAAATAGCACAAAACAGAGAAGAATGTAGAACTCATGGGGAGACCTTTAAGAAGAAAAATATATATATATATATATATATATATATATATATATATATATATACATACAAAATTTATTTCGACTAAACGATGACGGTCGCGAAATCAATTCTTTATCCCCATCCAGAAATAGGTGTTATACCAATATTATATACGCGTTACGTGCCTTCTACACTATTTATATATACAAACACATAATAATATATATATGCGTACAAAATTTATTTCGCCGAAGCGATGACGGTCCTAATGACCGTCGCGAATTAAATGCTTTTTCCCATCTATAAAGTGCACAACGTCCTTAAAGAAGTTTTCACTTCAACAATATTACTATTATTATACGTGCATTATAATAATATACGTACAAAATTTATTTCGTCGTAGCGATGACGGTCGCGATGACAGTCGCGAAATAAATCCTTTCTCCCCATCCTAAAATAGATTTTACATTTATTTTAAATTTAAATACTTCTACACAATTTATATACACATACACATAATAAATATACGTACAAAATTTATTTCGCCGAAGAAATGACGGTCGCGAAATAAATCCTTTTTCCCCGTCTTAAAATATGTTTTACATTTATTTTAAATTTAAATACTTCTATACAATTTATATATATACATACACATAATATATGTATGTAGGTATACGTACAAAATTTATTTCGGCGAAGAAATGACGGTCGCGATGACGGTCGCCAATAGGGATGGGAGAAACCTATCCGTTTAAACCTAAAACCGGTTTTTTACTTCGCAATAACCGGTTTTACCGGTTGTTTTTTTGTCCCGGTTATAACCGGTTTTTTTTTTAAGTAAAAACCGGTTATTAGGTTTTTACGGTGATTGGATTAGGTTAGGTATTATTTCGGATCCCAATCATAATTATTGTTTTCAAGTAATTATTCCAAACAAAACCATAATTCAAATTTTATTTTATTTTATAAAATACAGAAGCAAACTGAAAGTGCAATCTCACATCAGACAGAAACAATAATTAAGTTTTATTATAATATTTCCTTGAAAATGTATTTGTAATCATAATATTTAGATAAGAAGTGATCTGGTTGAATTAGACGCAAACATCATCTATTTTTCACACTTAACTCTTGACATTGAAAGTGGGTGAATGACTTTTTCTGATTACCAAAAATAATGCTCTGACTATGAATATCGAATTACTGATTACGAATACGAATCTCCAAGAATTTCACTACGTTTTCAAAACGATAAACTCATACAGGAAGTATTAAATGAGTTAAAATGTATTTACCTATTCTACAAATATACAAACGTGTTAAAAGTAATACATGTTATTTAGGTAGTACTTATTTTGATCATATTGATATCGAGTCGAATGGAGTATCGCAAACTAAAGTGTATTGCAAATGTAACTTTGTAACTTATTGGCTTAAAAACCAAAAACCGGTTTTCCCAAAAAACCGGTTTTTTTGGCCGGTTATAACCTCCAGGTTAAACCGTGAGCAAAAAAAACCGGTATAACTGAAAACCGGTGTTTTGTCAAAAATCGCCATCCCTAGTCGCCAAATAAATCCTTTTTCCCCATCAAAAAATAGGTTTTATATTTATTTTAAATTTAAATACTTCTATACAATTTATATTATATACATACACATAATGTATATACCTACAAAATTTATTTAGAGGAATAGATGACGGTCGCGATGACGGTCGCGAAATAAATCTTTTTCCCCATCTTAAAATATGTTTTACATTTATTTTAAATTTAAATACCTCTACACAATTTATATATACATACAGGGTGTTTCATTAATAATTGTCCATATGGTAACTGGAGATACCTTAGCACAAAAATGAAGATTTAACCTAAAACACTTAAATAAAATGTGGTTTCTTACTGAGTTACAGGGTGTTTTATCTAAAAATTTAAAAATTATTTTTGCTCAGCATTTTAAAACTATTTGACATATCCTTTTCATACTTGGCAAAAAGTATACGTACTGTACATACTACTAAATTATATTAAACAAACGTTTCTCTCTATTACCAGAGGCTTACGACGGGGGAAAGTGAATGATTAACCCTTTCCAAATTCTACGCTACTGGTGGAATTGCTATTTTAGTTTCATTTTTGGATTCTCCAATACTTTCTATGAAAATAATATACTCTTCATTCGTAACGATAAAGTCATTAGTATTCGAGATCTTTGCAGTTAAAAATGAAACGACACTGTTATTTTAATTAATGTATTGTGTCGCTTATTTTTTAATTTCAAATATCTCGAAAACTAATCATTTTATCGTTACGAATCAAGAGTATATTATTTACATAAAAAGTATTGAGAAATAAAAAAAAATACACTAAAATAGCAATTTCGTCAGTGGCGTAGAATTTGGGAACGGTCAACCAGCCACTATCCCCTGTCGTACGCCTCTGGTAGTAGCTACAAACGTTTATTTATCTTAATTTAGTAGGGTGTACAGTACCTACACTCTCTGCCAAGTATGATAAGGATACGCCATATAGTTTTAAAGTACTGGGTACAAATAATTTTTAAATTTTAATCATATGAATCATATCATAAATTAATCAAAATAACTGTGCCGTTTCATATTTAACTTCAAATATCTCGAAAACTAATGAATTTATCGTTACCAATGAGGAGTATATGATTTAGGTAAAAAGTATTGGAGAATCTAAAAATGGCACTAAAATAGTAATTGCTCCAGTGGCGTAGAATTTTAGAAGGGTCAACCATACACTATCCCCTGTCGTACGCCTCTGGCAGTAGCTAGAAACGTTTGTTTATCAAATTTAGTAGGGCGTACAGTAATCGCACTTTCTGCCAAGTATGAAAAGGATACGTCGAATAGTTTTAAAATGCTGAGCAAAAATACTTTTTAAATTTTTAGATAAAACATCCTGTAACTCAGTAAGGAAGCACATTTTATTTAAGTATTTTAGGTTAAATCTTCGTCTCCAGTTACTATACGGACAATTATTAATGAAACACCCTGTATACAAAATATATAGCATAAGCGATGACGGTCGCAATGACGGTCGCGAATTCAATGCTTTTTCCCCTATCCAAAAAGTGCACAACGTCCGTAAAGAAGTTTTCACTTCAAAAAGACGTATAAAGCGGCATCTATGCAGACGTTGAGTAGATGTCTAAAATATGTTTTAAAATTAGTAATGTAGACACTAATCTTGTTAAAGGGTATAGTGTCAGACATGCATATAGCTCAGCGCAAGTTGGGGTGGATTAAATATAGAAAATATTACAGAGACGACGGGATGGACAGAAAATTCTCAAGTTTTCAATATTTTTTATAATTAACCTATAGCAAAAGACTACCGACTTTTTACAAAAGCCGTATTGTCTGGTGAGTCCATATAAATGTATGCTTCTTGGTTGGTTTATTTTTGTTATGCATTTTATAATTATATTATATGTTTAGGTTATTATTATTACGTAAAAACATTAATTTTCCCATTATTTTTTTGTGCCTGATAAAAGGTACATATCTTATAAACTCAAAATATAAACAATAATCTTAATTGTTCTAATATGTTATATAGTTTTGTAAAGTTTTTTATTCATCGCACAATATTGTTTAATCTTTCAACAGCCTACCATAAGTACAAATGTTCGAAATGTAATGTGAAGGACAATTAATTGATTGGGTAAGTTACCTGTTAAGGAGGGACAATCATATTGTCCTGTCTTACATTTCGAACATTTGTACGCTCCCCCCCCCCCATTGATTCTTTTGAACCCACCCATGTCTTGTGGGATAAAAATAAAATAAAAAAACAGTGATACGCTCACGTCACGTGTCAAGAACCTTGATAATCTTTTTTTTTTCTTATTCTGCTTCTTTAAACTGTGATCTTCTTCTTCTTCTTATGCAATCCTCTAGTGGATATTCGCGATCACGATTGACCATTTTTCTCTAACCCTTTGCATTATGTATTAGGTCTCCTATGTTTTTTAGTCCTGTCCATTGTTTGACATTACGGAGCCATGGCATTTTCTTCCTGCCCACTCCCCTTCTTCCTTCGATCTTTCCTTCAAATAAGGTTTGCAGAAACTGATATCTTTCATTTTTAATTATTTGTCCCAGGTATGCCGTTTTGTACCAATCAGTTGTCGTTCTGTACCAATTCTTCTCAGGATTTCTTCATTTGTTATTCTTGCGGTCCAGGGAACTTTAAGGATTCGTCGATAGATCCACATCTCAAATGCCTCTAGCTTATTCATTGTGTTTATTTTTAAAGTCCATCCTTCTATGCCATATAGGAGCACCGACCATATATAGCATTTTGTTAATCTTAATCTTAGGTTCAGGTCAAAGTCAGAGTTCGTAAAGACGTTTCTGAAATGAATGCAGTTCTGGCTCTTTCTATCCGACATTTAATTTCCATATCCGACATCCAGTCTTCACATAGCCAGGTTCCCAGGTACTTAAACTTTCTTACGCGCTCTACATCTTGGCTGTTATATGCTGTGATCAGCGACCCGAAAATACCACTACCATAAGTACAAATGTTCGAAATGTAAGATAGGACAATTATGATTGTCCCTCCTTAACAGGTAAGTCAAACAATCAATTAATTATTCAATATTGATTACTATCGATCAAAAATCGAAAACGGCCATCATCATGCATGATGAAAAAGTCATTTGTCATCACTGTCATGAAATTTTTATTACGTCTAAAATTTAAAAAATTCTTAAATTGTAAATTGTATGTAAGTGTTAAAACCAATATCAAATGCGATAAAATGTTGTATGCACCGGGTCAGTAAAGACTCTTTATCGAACTCGTCTGTTATTCTCCTCGCTCTCTACTCTCGCTCTGCTCATAATACCAGACTCGTTCGATAAAGAGTAACTTTTCTGACGTGGTACATAAATAACTACACTGCGGTGGAAAAAAATCGATCCACTAAAAATTTGGTCATTTTTGATGTTTTGAATTTCCTAAACCTCTTGTCCGATTTAAGTCATTTTTTACCGAGTTATAGCCTTATCCATTGACAATATCGCTGTAATAATATTGTTGCTAGGCAATTAAACTGTCATTGTATACCGGGTGTACGAATCAAACTGTGTTTTTTTTCAGTTCACAGTGATCAAGTTCACATCACCCTGTGGACTATTCTAGAATTTATAAAATATTGAAATTAAAACCAACTATAGCCTCAGGTTTTCTTAAGGTTTTGCCTTTCGATTCATTCGCTTATGTTGAATAATAAAAAAGTTAGGTACTTTAACAATTGGCCATGTTCGTCATCAGTACAGGGTGTTTCTAAATATGTGCGACAAACTTTAAGGGGCAATTTTACATGAGAAAATAATGACAATTTGCTTTACAATCGTATGTCCGCACACGCTTCGTTTCCGAGATACGGGATGTTCAATTTTTTTTACAAACTGACGATTTATTTATTGCTTTAAAACCAGTTGAGATATGCAGATCAAATTCAGTGGGTTTTAAAACGTAGTTATTGCACATTTTTTGACATACAATTAAGAATTTTATATTCACCATTGGCGTGCGTACGGGTAATATTATCGATCATAATACCCGTTTGTGCACCACTGGTGAATATTAAATTCTTAATTGTATGTCGAAAAATGTGCAATAACTACGTCTTAAAACCCACCAAATTTGAGTTGCACATCTCAACTGGTTTTAAAGCAATAAGTAAATCATTAGTTTGTAAAAAAATTGAACATCCTGTATCTCGGAAACGAAGAGTTTGCGGACATGATTATAAAGCAAATTGTCATTATTTTCTCATGTACAATAACACCTTAAAGTTTTGCGCAAATATTTTAGAAACACCCTGTACTGATGACGAACATGGCCAGTTGTTAATATAAAGTACCTAACTTGTTTATTATTCAACATATAGTCTGAGCTGATTATCGGAGAATAGGCCATTTTTGGAAAAAGTTATTTACAGCAATTTCATTGCTGTAATCGAATTATAAGATCCTATATATTAATAATATAGATATGCGAAGTCATCAGATAGTGTGCTACTTTTTTTATAAACAAAATGGCGCACGAAAATCGTGTTTTTTTCAATTATTGCTCTATAACTCCGAAGATTTTAACTTTTCAACAGAAATATTCAAATAAAAATTTACAGTGATTAAATTCTGCATAGAGACGTGTTTTTTCCGATCTGTTCAACGAAAATTTTCCTCGGAAAATGCGGGTTTTCCCAACAAAATCTTTAATTTTCAAATGAAATTTTAGATAACTAATTATGTACCAATAATTAAATAATTTGGCGACTTAAAAGCCTTCTTAGTTTAGATTATAGTTCCAGAAGCTGGTGAAAATTAAACGAATATTTTAGCCACAATTCAATTGTTACTTAATAATTTATGGTCGCAATAATAACCAAAATGATTATGATACACTGATTAAACTTTGAAATCTTATAAAGATGAGATGCCTATTTAATATTTTGTCGACAAAATATAAATTTTTTATTTTTTTGCATAATCTTTAAATGTTTTAAAAAAATAGTTATAAACAAATTAACGTTTCTCAGAAAGTTTTTGTTATATTATAATTTTAAAAAATAGCTAAAATGCGCATTTCAAATATCTTGAAAATGAATGCTTTAAAAATTTTCTGTAACCATTTACAAAAAAGTTATGAAACAGCAACACTAACATACGATTATTACGGTGTTTATAATTTTTTTTTAATTCTTTCAAAGCGTAGAAGCGAGTTTAAAGTACAAGCTAATAATTTACAAAAAAAATATCGATTATAAGTTTAATGGTTATATTTTAATTAAAGATTATAAATATATTTTTTGTAATTTACACGCGCGAAAGTAGAATAATACATTACTGTAGTTAAAATTTTCACTCAGAGCGACGACCGGCGGCCGCGCGACGTACACTTTTAATAAATAATGTATGCTGCGTGTCAGTTGCCTCGAGTGAACATTTTAGCTCCGACTCTGTATCAGGCCTACTTTTGCGCTAAAAATTACAAAAAAAAGTATTTTTAATCTTTGATTAAAATATAACCATTGTAATAATTTTTGACATTCTTTGTGAGTAGGTAATTGGATTGTATCATAGACTCACTTTTAAGCTTTGAAACAATTAAAACAAATTATAAACAACGGAAAAATCGTGTATTTACTTTGTTGTTTCATAACTTTTTTGCAAATGGTTGGAAATTTTTTTTAAAGCATTCATTTTCAAGACCTATGAAATACGCATTTTAAGTATTTTTAAAATTAGAATATAACAAACAATTTCTGAGAAATCTTAATTCGTTTATAACAATTTTTTTTAAACATTTAAAGATTATGCAAAAAAAGAAAAATTTATAATTTGTCGACAAAATATTAAATAGGCATCACACCTTTATAACCTTTCTAAGTTTGATAAATGTCTCATGATTATTTTGGTTGTTATTGCGACTGTAAATAATTGTTAATTGAACAAACTTCTGAAACTTTGGTAGTAAGTACTGAAACTTTGGTAGAAACAAACCGGACGGATCAAATGTTGACGACTTTGGCATCACCGAAAACACGGACACGATTTGGTTGCTGGAATGTAAAAACACTGTATGAGATTTCTAAACTGGCTCAAGCAGTAAAAGAATTAAACAGATATAAATTAAGCTTTGTTGGTCTATCGGAAGCAAGATGGTTGGGCAATGGTGAACACCATACCCAAACAGGAGAACTTCTATTATATAGTGGTAAAGAAAATGGAAGTCACGAGAGCGGAGTGGGTCTTCTACTCAGTAAACAAGCCAAAAAAAACTCATTTCATGGAAACCCATTAATGACAGAATTATGACTGTCAGATTTTATACCAGATACCGTAAGATAACAGTTATTCAGTGCTATGCTCCTACAAACACATCTCTCCTCGAAGATAAAGACATTTTCTACGAACAACTAGAACAAACAACCCAACAAGTAAACAAAGGCGATATCCTAATAGTGATGGGCGATATGAACGCCAAAGTTGGAGAAGATAATATTAATTTAGAAACCGTAATGGGCAAACATGGCCTGGGATTGATGAATGAAAATGGAGAGCGCTTTACAAATTTTTGCTCCAATCACCGTTTAGTTATTGGTGGAACCATCTTCCCACATAAAAATATTCACAAGGTAACATGGACTGCCCCTGGTCATACGAAAAAACCAAATAGATCACATCGCCATATCAAAAAGATGGAGATCATCTCTTCTTGATGTACGAAATAAAAGAGGAGCAGACATCGCAAGTGACCACCATCTGTTAATTGGTACCATTAAAATCAAGATGGCAAAAAACAAAAACAAAATCACAAGAAACACCAACAGACCCACATATAACCTGAACAAATTAAAAACTCCTCCAGGAAAACACATGTTTAGAGAGGAGCTTCAAGTAAAAACAAGAGAACGTGAAGTAAATAGCTGGGAAGATTTGGCCAATGTTCTGACAGAAACAGCTGAAGACAAACTGGGTAAAAAAGAGAAAGATAGAAAGGAATGGATATCAGATGAAACTTGGAATCTTATCGAGGAAAGAAAACAACGAAAAAAAGATATCTTGCAAGCAAGAACTGTAGAAGGAAGAACGAACCGACAACAAGAATATGAAACACTAAATAAAGCAGTTAAAAGGAATGCAAGAAGAGACAAAAGAAGGTGGGCTGAAGAACTGGCAAAACAAGCAGAAACAGCTGCACAACACAACAGGACTAGAGAGCTGTACCAAATTACCAGACGATTAACAAAAAATGGGCCCAACTGTTCGAACATTGTAAGATCCAAGACAGGTGAATTACTTACTACAACGGATGATCAAGTAGAGAGATGGAAAGAGCACTTTCAGGAGATGCTAGGCACGCCCAGGGATAACGCGGATGAAATTATCGAAAACCCGCAGAATGTAGACTTGCATATATCTTGCGAGTCCCCTTCCAAAATGGAAATAATAACAGCTATCAAATCTCTGAGAAATAACAGGTCCCCGGGAATCGATAACATTGCTGCCGAACTACTTAAAACTGACCCGCATCTAACCGCTGAACTTTTGCTCCCCATAATCCGAGAGGTGTGGGAAAAAAACGGCATTCCAGCGGGCTGGAAAAAAGGTAATATTATTAAGCTTCCAAAAAAGGGCAACCTCACACTGTGCAAAAATTGGAGAGGAATAACCTTGTTTACCGTCATAAATAAAATTTTTACGATCATCATACATAAAAGATTAACAAACAAGGTTGAATTTCGAGCGAATCAAGCAGGTTTGAATCAGAATCTTCCTGCATAGATAACATCAATACAGTGAGGGTAATAATGGAACAATCGGTTGAATGGAACACACCTCTATATATGGTCTTTGTCGATTTCGAACGTGCCTTTAACAGCCTGTCTCATGCTGCTATATGGAAAATTTTAAAGCTAAGAAACATTCCTCATAAAATAATTTCCATTATAAAGTCACTGTACACTGAGGCGACGTGCAGCGTGACACACAATGGGTTCAACAGTGACGAATTTGACGTACTTACTGGAGTCAGACAGGGATGTGTGCTTTCTCCGTTTCTGTTTAACATAGCTCTGGACTATGTTCTCTCCAAACTAGACTTCGACACAAAAGGGATACAATGGACGTTAACCACACGCCTAAGTGATCTGGAATACGCCGACGATATCTGCCTGTTAGGACAAAGGTTCTAGGATGTGGCCGACCAATTGCAAACACTATCCACTGAGGCCAATAAAATAGGTTTAAAAATCAATATTGGTAAAACCAAGTCGATGAGAATAAATGCAAGGAACAACACGCTATTTAATATCGACAACAAGCAGATTGAAAATGTGGAGAACTTCACGTACCTTGGAAGTGTCATAACAGAAAACGGAGGTACAGAAGACGATATTCGTATGAGGATACGAAAAGCTCAACAAGCTTTCAGCATGCTTAACCCTGTTTGGAGGTCTGGAGAATATACTACAAGGACAAAGATCCGAATATTCCAGTCAAATGTTATGTCTGTTCTACTCTATGGATGTGAAACCTGGAAAGTGACAAAATACCTTACAGACAAATTGCAGGTCTTTGTTAACAAATGTCTACGAAGAATTGTTCGTACTTTCTGGCCAAACACCATCAGAAACGAAGATCTGCTACACCTGACCCAACAAAAGAGGGTAGAAAATGAAATAAAATACAGAAAGTGGGGGTGGATAGGTCACACACTCCGAAACGATAGTTCCAGTATTGCAAAAAATGCCCTAGAGTGGAATCCCCAAGGAAAGAGAAAAAGAGGTCGCCCAGCACAAACTTGGAGAAGATCCATCATGGACGAGATAAGAAGTCAAGGAAAGTCTTGGAATGAGGTGAAGGCCCTAGCGCAAAATAGAACCCGATGGCGCGTTTTCACTGAAGCTCTATGCTCCACTTAGGAGTTCAAGAACATTATATATATAAATTGTTAATTAACAATTGAATTGTTGCTAAAGTATTCATTTCATTTTCACCGGCTTCTGAATTTATAATCTATACCAAGAAAGCTTTTATTTCACCAAGATATATAATTATTGATAAATAATTACTGGCCCAAAAAAATTATTTAAAAATTCGAGATTTTGTTGGGAAAACCAATTTTCCGAGGAACATTTTCGTCAAAGCAAATCGGGAAAAACATGGCTCTATGTAGAATTAAATTGGGGTGAATTTTTATTTGAGTGTTTTTGGTGTAAAGTTAAAATCTTCGGAGTTATAGAGCAATAATTGAAAAAAATACGATTTGTCGGCGCCATTTTGTTTATAAAAAAATAGCACACTATTTGCGGACTTTGCATACTTATATTAATAATATATAGGATCTTATAATTCGATTCCAGCAATACAATTGCTGGTAAATAACCTTTCTTTGTACTTTACTAATTAGACCAACGTATTACTATTTTTTTTTCAAAATTTAAAGATCATGCAAAAAAAAGAAAAATTTATATTTTGTCGATAAAATATTAAATAAGCATCTCATCTTTATAATCTTTATAAGTTTGATCAATGTATCATGATTATTTTGGTTATTATTGCGATCATAAATTGTTAATTAACAATTGAATTGTTGCTAAAATATTCGTTTAATTTTCACCGGCTTCTGGACTATCTATACCAAGAAAGCTTTGATGTCACTAAGTTATTTAATTATTAGTTAATAATTACTTACCTAAAACTTTATTTGAAAATTAAAGTTTTTGTTAGGAAAACCAGCATTTTCCGAGGAAAATTTTCGTCGGAGCTAATCGTGAAAAACATATCTCTATGCAGAATTTAATTGCGGTAAATTTTTATTTGTGTTTTTGTTGTAAAGTTAAAATCTTCGGAGTTATAGAGCAATAATTGAAAAAGGTACGATTTGTCGGCGCCATTTTGTTTATATAAAAAGTAGCACATTATCTGCGGATTTTGCATACCTATATTATTAATATATACGATATATAGGATCTTATAATTCGATTCCAGCAATAAAATTGCTGATAAATAACTTTTCCATGAATTTTGCTAATTAGCCCAAAGTAATAAGCGAATGAATCTAAAGACAAAATGTTAAGAAAACCTGAGGCTATAGTTGGGTTTTAATTTCAGTATTTTATAAATGCCAGAATAGTCCACAGGGTTATGCGAACTTTAAGAAAAAAACACAGTTTGATTCTAACACCCAGTATACAATGATAGTTTGACTGTCTAGCAACAATATTATTAGAGAGATATTGTCAATGAATAAGGCTATAACGTGGTAAAAAATCGCTTAAATCGGACAAGAGGTTTAGGAAATTCGAAACATCAAACATGACCGAATTTTTAGTGGATCCATTTTTTGCATCGCACTGTATTATTATATACGTTTACTTTTTCAGCTGCTTGTAACATATGGCACCATAATGAGAAATTATGAAAACGTCCTAAAAACGATAAAAGAGATAGAAAACCTACATAAAACTTTTACTAGACCTCCAAGTAAATCACTTTTAAAGAAAATTACTATCTCTAGTTTAAGATTTCGAAAGTTTTCAGTATTATTCATAACAATAACAGGTTTGATGTGTATTCTAACCTTTTTGATCTTTGAGGACAGGGAGAGAAGTTTTCCTTTTATAGTAATAAAAAATCTCTTTGGTGACACTATTATATTAAAAGGAGTACTTTGCTGTTTTATATTTCCACATAGTTGGTGTTTTGGAAGTACGCCTATGATACTTTCAAACTATTATACCTGGCATTTTGAGTACAGTTTAAAGATGTTGAAAGAGCAAATGGAGATACGCAGAGTAAACAAAACAGGGCATGTTCATACCCTTGATACTTTGGATTGCTCTATGTGTCAAAGTATAATACAAAATGACCTAAAATATTTCTTAAAGCAGTATACTCGTATAAACAGGTAAGTGCCTATATGTACATGTTTTTATCTTAACTTCATAGTTTTCATACAAGTTGTTGTTTATTATTTTATAATTATTGCTAAGAAAATTCACAAAACCACCTGACTGTCGGGGCTGACACGAGCCCGCCAATCCTGACACAGTAGAGTAAACGAGTAATCCTGACAGGCTGGCGGTTTTGGTCAGGTGGTCTCGCTATTCTAACATTATGACAAAATTTGTCGTGTCAGAACGTGTGTAGTGTTGTTGGAGTGACTACTGACTCCAACACGGATGCATAATTGTTAATAATCTATACGGGTAGCTTTTGTAAAACAGTGGACAGAAATTACTTGTTAACTATATTAAGTTCGATAATGTAGAGTACACAGTTTATTACCTGGAGTTACACACTGGAGTACTAGTATGATAAGATTGATCCAAAAGATGGCATAACCCAGACATCCAAAGTGAAAGTTCTCCTCCAACACCAAATTGTTCTATATGGTCCACATAATGTTCAGAAAAAAGTCACACCATTTTGAGCGTGCCGGGTTTGGGGGGTGGGGGGAGGGGGGAGAAATCGGTAAATTCGTAGTGTTTTGCGTTTTTCGTCAATATTTCTAAAACTATGTAGTTTAGCATGAACAACCTTCTATACAAAAATGTTCTACATTAAATTTGAAATAAAAAAGGTCCAATGCATAATCCTTCTAAAATGAACGATTCCAAAGTTACAGAGGTAGTATAGTATAATTGGTCCAGAAAAAGGCCTAACCCAGACATCAAAAATAAAAGTTTTCCTCCAACACCAAATTGTCCTATACGGTCTACATATGGTTCAGTAAAAAGTTACACCATTTTGAGCGTCCGGTTTGGAGGGGGATATGGGGGAGAAGTCGGTAAATTAGCAGTTTTTTTACGTTTTTCGTCAATATTTTTAAAAATATGCTTTAGCGTAAACAATATTCTATACAAGAATGTTCTACATAAAATTTTAAATAAAAAAAGTCCTATACATAATTGTTATAAAATCAACGGTTCCAGAGTTACGGAGGGTGAAAAGTAGAGGTTTTCGATACTGTTTATATTTTTTGGGAAATTGATGATGATTTTGGGTGGTGAGGTTGACGTTTCTTCAAGGGCTTATCACTAACATATCATCGGCCACTGAAATAGCAAATTTGATTTATAAAACCCAATTCTGTTAAAGAAAATCAGTAGGAAGTTATCCAATAAATATAAAAAGTATCGAAAACCTCCACTTTTCACCCTCCGTAACTCTGGAACCGTTGATTTTATAACAATATTATGTATAGGACTTCTTTGGTTTAAATTTTATGTACAACATTTCTGTATAGAAAATTGTTTACGCCAAAGCATATTTTTAGAAATATTGACGAAAAACTTAAAAAAACTACTAATTTATCGAATTCTCCCCAATCTCCCCCCCAAACCGGACGCTCAAAATGGTGTAACTTTTTACTGAACAATATGTGGACCATATAGAACAATTTGGTGTTGGAGGAAAACTTTTACTTTGGATGTTTAGGTTAGGCATTTTTTGGACCAACTATACTATACTACCTCCGTAACTTTGGAACCGTTCATTTTAGAAGGATTATGCATAGGGCCTTTTTTATTTCGAATTTAATGTAGAACATTTTTGTATAGAAGGTTGTTAATGCTAAATCGTATAGTTTTATAAATATTTACGAAAAACCTAAAAACTACGAATTTACCGATTTCTCCCCCCCTCTGCCCACCAAACCCGACGCTCAAAATGATGTGACTTTTTTCTGAACATTATGTGGACCATATAGAACAATTTGGTGTTGGAGGATAACTTTCACTTTGGATGTCTGGGTTTGGGTCTAGTTACACCATACTATATATAGTTTATTACGTTAGAAAAATAAAAAAATATGGCTTATGGACATTAGGTTTAGAAAAAGTACTGGGCTTGTTCAATTGAAATGCATCTTTGACCCAGAAAAGAATTATCGGCAAACACATCTACAAATAATTACCCCTATACAGGGTGAGTCATGAGGAACTGTACATACTCCTACCTCGTATAGAGGCTCCTATGGGGAATAACAAATGACCATTAAAAAGTGTCTGCTCCCATTGTTTAATAATATACAGGGCGAGTTTCGCATTTTGACAGAAAATTTTATTCGTCATAATTTTTAAACGGTCAGATCGATGTGTCTCTTATTTTGGTCAATCGTTACACTATTACCACCTAATCAACTGATTTATTCAAACTTGAAAAAATCAGGTCCGGCTTCAAAAAAATTAGTTCATTTGGGTCTTAGAAAAAATTTCACCCTGTATAAGCTTTTTGAAAACTATGATATGACTTTTACAAATAAGACAAATAAGTAATTAAAATGACATATTTATTTTTTCCCCACACGATTACTTAATTTTTTATAAAAAAAATCAAATTTGACTATGAATTAAAAGTTGAGTAAAGTGAACCATAGATTTAAAAAAGATAACTTTTATTACAAAATTTAATTTTCTTTGAACAAATATTTAATTTATGTTACCACCCAATCAACTGATTTATACAAACTAGAAAAAAATCAGGCCCGGATTTAAAAAAATAATTCGTTTGGTTCTTAGAAAAAATTTCACCCTGTATACGCTTTTTGAAAACTCTAATATGAATTTTACGAATTTGACAAGTAGGCAATTAAAATGGCATATTTGTTTTTTTCCCACAAGATTACTTAATTTTTTATTAAAAAATCAAATTTGACTATGAATAATTAAAAGTTTGGTAAAATAAAACATATTTACTAGAAACCAGATTTAAAAATATTAACTTTTATTACAAAAATTAATTTTTTTTTTTGAACACATATTTAATTTATGTTAACATGTAACAGAAATTTACCACTTTGCAGTAGTATTTGTTGAACTAAAATGATAAGATGAAATGAATGAAGGAAGGGTGATGAACTGATAATGGAAGTATGGAGAGACAGAGGCAAACTGAATAGAGTTGGCTAGCAAGAGCTGCAAGAGAACAACTTGACACTCAAGGATGGATACGGCTCGTTTGCATGCCTGTCAAAGAACAGTAGCTCAACCTAAAGAGAGATGATGACTAGAAAAGGGAAATCTTAAGATAAAAATATATGTTCAGAAAATAAATTAAATAAATATAATAATATAATAAAATAGAAGAATATAGAAGATAAATAAAATAGACTGAATTATGGGCGCCAGAAGTTGGAATGGACCAAACTTCCAGGTATCTTACACTGCTGTAAAATATTCAATATATTAAATTATTAAATTCAAAACTGGGAAAAAAAATAATTGGTATACAAAACAAATAAATATTTATTATATATAACTATCTAGATTATTGACAACCTCTAAGTTATGACAAGTGTAACTATGTAACTCTAAAATGACAATGAAAAATAATTACCTATTGTGATATAAATATAATTACCTATTAAATTATTATTGGAGTAGCTTTCCTAGGAAGCATACCCTCAACTTACATCTAGGTTAAATGACAACCCTTCACCAAATAATAGTACGAATAAAATACGTACAGCCTAATTAAATACTACCTGATAATATAATAATAAAAATACCTAATATAAATAATATTTTTATATAACTCTCAATGAGTTGACGGGTAACAAGTCCCTAAATGAACCAACGTAGTACTGGATACAAAAACCTTTTTATGACTAGTGGTTCTTAATAATAATAACAAGTAAAACTAGTACCGTCCTGAGGGGCTAGGTACTAGGGATGGATTCAAAGTTAATATAAAAAGGAAATGATTGATACGTTAACGTTAAATAATATTTGCAAAAAAACTAATAAAAATTGATAAAGTATGAAAGCAAGTTAAATGATTTTAAAGTTAGAGAATTAAGACAATTATATATTTAATTTACATGGGAACAAGTCTAAAATTAATACAAACCAAGGGTAAAGAACATATATGTGGGAAGAATATTCGAGCTCGAAACTTCTACCAAGGAATTATGTAAATTTGGGGAACACTATCAACTTTAGGTATGGCTCTGATAAATTACAGTATACTTATGTTTTTGGAGGAAAGAAAAATATATGTAATTAAATTATGAAAGTATAAGTATGCTAAATGTCCTGAAAAATTAAAAAACAGTATGTCTTTAACCGTTACAAATAAATGTCCCCAAAACAAACCCCTTTTCACAGGTTCCAATGTTCCTTGATGTCTAATACCCAAGTCCGTGGTACGAAGCTAACACCAATGTGGTGTAACGGTCCAACCGTTACTGAAACTGCCCCTCTGAGGGTTGCAGGAAGAAGAACCAAAATAAACAAGATCAAATGGGAGGCTGTATATCCTCCAGACCTGTCCCTTGTCGATTGAACCCTGGAAGTGCCTACCCGTGGTGTTGTTGGGTCTTTATAAGTTCATACGTCGTTTGAGATTTCTCCCGAAGGGCTAAAACCAAAAACATTCCCAGTTTATTTCCAATAAAACCTGTTATAAAAAGAAGTAAAAGAGAGAAGTTGACGAGGAAAGGTTTTTAGAAGAGAAGACTACAAAAACTCGACCTTTCATTGACCCCAAAAAAACCTATCTACCTTGACATTTTAACCATAGGTTGTGATAAGAGTTTTAACACATATGGCCTTGATTAGAATAGACAAGAAAACTTACAATTTAAATGTTGGATGTGATATTTTTGTTATTTTAACAAATAATATGTTTTTTTTTTCAAAAGTAGTTGTATATGTATTGTATAAAGAAATAGGTACTGTGGAAATATATGAACATACTAGATATGGGAAAAGAATTATGAAGTCTATAAAGTAAGATTTAATAAGTTTCAGGAAGTCATGACATAATTTTCAATAGGTTTTCAGAACTGGAAAATTTTGATGAACATAACCACATATTAAGTATATTCTTAGAGATATTTTCTGGATACATTATAGACACTGCAATATTCTACATCAAAGCCAATCGATGACTTGATTTAAATTCAATCCATAATGAAAATAATATTACAATGGCCAAAACTAGGACGCCATAATGAAAAACTAGTACACATAAAAAACATACCGGTGCAAAATCCTTCTTCTTACAGTTTCATTATATTTCGTCACTTTGATTCAAACACAAACTTAATAAAATAACTGGCAATACAGTAATAATTGAACCATGCGGCTAAAATATAATTTTCTCAATCACTTATTGTAAGAGATTACACCGCCCTTCTTGGCACTTCGCAGAGAACAATCACCCTCCTTGCTCCGTTCGACTTGATGACAGCTGGCGACCGGCGTCAATGCCAACTTCAAAAATCTATCAGTGATGCCACAGCACCTAGGTATGACGTCATCCAGAGGATTTTGTGCGAACGGCTTGTTTTAATTACGAGAAAAATAATTTTAACCATAATTAAATAAGGTGTTCCCATTAATAATTACTTAGATAAGTGATGGAACGTCACATTCCTCTCCTACTGGGAGAAAAAAAAAATTTATTAAAAATTTTTTTTTTTTTTTTATACTCTAAATATTAAACTAAAGTAGTAGTAGTGTATTATTTCGCGTTGATTCGCCAGATTACAAAATAACCACAAACCAAGGAATAGAGGAAAGCAGGAGAGTCCCTGCAACAGATATCATGACTTACAACAGATGACTCGAAGTCATATTAAAATATCCTCGGCATTGTCTAAAGCCAAAGATAAACTAAATAATTTACTAAAGTTCATAATAACAAATAAATGTCGAATGGGCCCGAAATCCAAAATTGAACTATCCAGGGACATCAGATTTATAAAATGTATATCCAAGGACGAACAACCAGGCAAAGGTGTGAGCCTGTTCGTACAATAACGCAAATAAATATACTGAAGTAAGACCAAAGAAATCAATAACTACAATAAGTGAAGAATCGAACACTTAATCCAAATTTGAACTAACAATGGACACCAGATTCGTAATAGCATATCCAGAGAAGAACAATCAGGAAGATTTATGGAACAATTCTCACCAGTGCCAAATAATACAAATAGTAAACATATCAAAGTCATCCAAAAACTCATTAATCAAAATAGATGTGGAATCGGACACTTAATCCAAAGTCGGACTATCAATGGACACCAGATTCATAAAGCATATCCACAGAAGGACGACCAGGAAGATTTATGGACCAATTCACACCAATATTAAATCACATAAATAAATTAGGTATACGTACACCCACATCCGGTAGTACGAGCCTATACAACCAAATAAACAAAATAAGTGAGGAATCGGACACTTAATTCAAAATCGGACTATCAATGGATACCAGATTTATAAGAGCATATCCAAAGAAGAACGATCAGGAAGATTTATGGACCAATTCTCACTAATACTAAACTAAACAAACTAATGTCTAAGGAAAGAAGTGGGAATCTACTAAAAATAAACAATTGATTTGTTCAAACACCTCAAATACTAAACTAAGGAACCTACTATGTATATGGGTAGTCAACAACAACCATACTATGAAGTACGAGACATAATATAAACTAAGTACTTCCCTAACAAATGGTAAACATGTAACTGGAATAATTGGACTAATTACACAAGGATGGTTAGGAAATGCTGCAGACATTTCCCGACCAGAAATAATTTGATGGATAAACATCAGCGTACTCTGCTATGAAAACATAGGTGACGAAATCGGATAGCAGTGATCAGTTGCTGAATTTCGAACCCACGCATTCACTAGGTTACCTAGGAACCCACATTAAGAGTATTGGCTGACTAGTTCTTAAGAAGAAATCCATACATACATCAGAATTCCAACTAATTCCAGAATCATACTGTGTAGGGCATAAGGACATAAATTATTACAAAGTATTTAAGATATCTGTGACAAATGTTGATAAAGTAAACCAATATCAAGTTAAGAACCACCACATCTTTCCAATATGGCAAATCTAATAACAAGATAATAAAAGATACATCTATAAAAAAAGTAGGTAATCAAATATCAAAAATACAACATACAACCTGAGAGAAGTAGTGTATAATATTGTTAGTTCCATAGTTCCATACCAAATATCAATATTAAACCAACATACTTGTATGAGCCCATATTCAAATATATAAATATATAATAATCAACAACCCTTCTATACTAAGGGGTGAGGTGTACACTCTATAAGGTACAAGTAGGTTCTTACTAACTGGATAATCCTACTAACAGCATTAGTAATTAATAATGTTGATTCATAATAATTAAAGTGCAACATTAATAATGAAAAAAAAATGATAAGCTCATACATAAGAGTACTACATAAATAATTAACCTAATGATTCATAAATTGGAAGTCATCTAACAACCATGCCAAAAGATAAAAATGGAGCTATGTACCTGCTCTATCTGGTGAATAAAACATTAAACTAAAATACTGAATCTTAATAAGGATCGAGCTAAAGACAAATAGAGGAAGAAGTTAGCTCAAACAACCCTATAAAGTTAATCTTCTTCCGAAGATCATCATCAACCTCATCTATGGTGTTATCAGGCAGTAAATCCTTTAGGTGAAATTGTCCAATTCGTCTGTTAGTCGAATTGTCCTTCAATTCATATACTAACGGAGATATTACTTTCACAACCGTACAGGGAATATATTTCTGGCAAAATTTTGCCGAAATAGCATCACCCTTATTAGACTTTACAAAGTTTCGCTTCAACACTCTATCTCCAACGAAGAATCGCAGATCTCTTTTCCTCAAATTATACTGCCGCTGGTTCCTTAAATAGGAAGTTTTTAACTTCTTCCTAATGTCAGAAAAAATTTGAGGTAGAGTCTGGAGATCATCTAAGCGATGAAGGTTATCGGATATCTGAGGGAGATTTGTGGAAGTGTCTGAGATTGCACCAAAATAGTCACCAGATAAAGCAACATTTCTACCAAAATTGAGATATGCCGGAGAACATTGGGTCACCCCATGGACAGAGGTTCTTATGGCTTGAGCGATGGAATGGATATATTGATCCCAAGCTCTGTGATGTGGGAATGTATAAGACCTAAGGGCTGTGACGATACTGCGATTCACTCTCTCAGTATGATTGGCTTGAGGATGGTAGGCAGCATTATAAAAGGTCTTCTGAACCTTATATTTAGCTAAAAGATCTTTAAAGGCCTTTGATACAAACTGAGGACCGTTGTCACATGACACAATTTGGGGAACACCATACACCAAAAAGACTTGTTCTTCCAAATATTTCAAAATTGCTGGAGTTGTGGCCTGACGAAGAGGACAAACTAAAGGAAATTTGGTGAAATAATCCACAACTACCAAGCAATAGGTATTACCCTTGTAGCTCCGAGGATACGGTCCAATGAGATCCATTGAGATCATCTGCCAAGGAAAATTAATGTTCCTGAAGGACCCCATAAGTCCAGCTTGTGGTAAATTACTTGGTTTACAAGTAGCACAAACCATGCATTTAGAAATGTACTTTTTAATAGACTTCCGCATGCCAGGCCAATAATATAACTCAGCAATACGATGAAAAGTTTTATAAAAACCAAAATGTCCAGCAGTAACTTCATCATGAGACATACGTAATATGTTTTCCCTATTTGGCGTAGGTACAACTATTTTCCAATCTGACATATTGGATAAGGCCTCTATAGGACTTAAGATATGTTTGTAGAGTATATTGTTCTCTACCTTAAAATCGGGATAATTTTGTGGGTCTTGAGTAACCCTATCAATCATATTCTGATACCACTCATCAGGAGTTAATGTGGACAAATCGAATACATTAAGGTCATGGACACGGGAAAGAGCATCAGCAACCACTACACCGTTGGCCTTTCGATGAACAATTTTATATGAATAGGCAGCCAGTTTGCATATCCATCGGGAAAGTCTCTGAGATGGGTTTTTCATACTATGAAGCCATACCAAGGAACTATGGTCCGTAATTATAGTGAAATTACGACCCTCTAAATAATAACGGAATGCTTCCAACCCATGTATGATAGCTAAGAGTTCTTTCTCCGTGGTGGAATAGTTTTTCTGGGCCTTATTTAATTTCTTACTCGTGTAGGCTATGGGATGTTCAGAGCCATCTTTCAACTGAAACAACACGCCACCAGAAGCAGTATTAGAGCAATCAGTCATCAAATAAAAATGCTCGTTAAAATTAGGTGACATCATAACCGGTGCGCTAGTTAAAGCCTCTTTAACGCACCTAAAAGCTTCATCGGCCTCAGGAGTCCAAGTAATGGTCTGCCCTTTTTTTCTGTTCTTCAAAAGATCAGTAAGAGGTGACAACAAGGTAGAGTACGAAGGTACAAACCGGCGATAATATCCACACATTCCCAATATCCTACGGACTTGGGTGGTGGTCTTAGGTATAGGAAAATTCTTAATAGCAACTATTTTCTCCGGATCAGTCCTTAGACCCTGGTTATCCACAACATAACCCAGAAACTTAAGACTAGGACGACAGAACTGACACTTATCCAAATTAATCGTTAGATTAGCTTCCTTAAGACGTAAGAATAACTTATCTAAAATTTCCATATGAAGGGAAAAATCAGGAGTGACAACCAAAATATCGTCCAAATAATAGAAAACATAGGGCTCTAACTGTGGACCAATGACTAAATCCATCAGACGACACATTGTCTGAGGAGCAGAAACAAGACCAAAAGGCATGGTGACAAACTGGAATAATCCTTTACCACTGACAGCAAAAGCAGTATACTTCTTGCTCTCTTCACTCAGTGGGATCTGTAAGAAGGCCTTAGACAAATCTATCGAAGAGATGTATTTGGCATTCTGAAGTTTGCTCAAAATCACATCAATTCGGGGAATTGGATAAGCATCCCTGTTAGTGGTGATACTGTTTAGTTTTCGACCATCAAAGCAGATCCTGAAGGATCCATCCTTCTTCTTTGTTAACCAGAGTGGGGAACAATAGGACGACGTTGAATGTTCTATGATATTTAAAGCAAGCATCGAATCTACTTCTTTTTCTAAATCTGCCTGCCAGGCTTGAGGTATGGGATACTGATATAATCTGAAAGGAGTAGGATTTCCCACCTCAATAGTGTGAGATATTAATGAAGTACGACCTAGTTTGTCATTTGAAGAAATAGTAGTAAACTGAGAGATCATATTCTCCAATTGCCTTTGTTCAGAACTAGATAAACTGGAAAAATCATGAATAGCACTAAGGGTAGACAGATTAAATTCAGATATGGAAAAAGAAAAATCAGAACAACTTAAGGTGCTATTAAAAGCATTGAAGAAGTCCATACCTAAAATTATAGAATTCTGTACAGAAGGAATAACATAAAATGTAATTTTCCTACATAAATTTGCCACTGTGATTTCAATTTGGAGTTTGCCTGTAATAGATTGGACTGTACCATCTGCAGTAGATACATGCAAAGATGAAATGGGCATAATGGGAATATTAGCATTTTTCAATAAATTTAATGAATGTGCTCCTATCAATGAAATATTAGAGCCACTATCTAATAAAGCTAAACACGATTGTCCTAAAATTTGAATAGGTAGATATGGCCTATTATCATTTTGTTTCCTAACTAATAAAGAGTTAATATCTAAATCTAAAATATTTGGTTGGATACAACCATTATATGGAACTACTTCACCATCAAAATTATTATTATACTTAACACTACCAATTAAAGAAGAATTTGTGGCTTTGCAACCCTGTGAATCATGTGCGTTCAACGTATCATGACTAAAACTTAATTTCTGGACTGATTTTGATTTGTGGTGTGTGCTTGTTTCCTGAACGATGCCTTCTTCCCTTTCCGATTGGAAGATGGGTTTGAGTTGCTTGGTGTGCTTGGGCCAGCTGTCTCGTTTTCTGATGGGGTTTGATTCCCTGATTGGGTGTTGGACGGAGAAACGCTCAGGGGACGGACCTCCGACATTTCGTTTCCCGAACACTTGAAACAATTTCTTTTGAGGGTATTTTCCCTACCACAACCGTGGCAGAAAATACGAGTTTGAGGGATACCACAATCATTGAACTTATGATAAGACTGGTGACAATTCCAGCAAACAACGGAACTGAAAACAGAAACATTATGTTCAGGGCCCTTATTTTGCCAAGAACGTTGTCTAAAGGAAGTTGGTTGAGAAGAAGAGGTAGAAGAGGGTCGAGATGAAGATGGAGGCTGAGAAGACCAGGATAACGTTTCCTCCAAACGTTTGCACTTTACAGTGAGATCATCAATACTCTGGATGTCCATAAGAGCTAACTGTTGATGGTAAAAAGGTAATAAACATTTTAAGATGATTTTTATTTTGGACAAATCAGATAAAGGAGTGTCTAAACGGCTATACATGTCTAAAATAGTGTTAATGAACATAGTGACAGACTCCCCTGGTTTCTGCTTATGGTTTTTGATTTCATCCAAGAGATCATCCTGGTATGAGTAAGGAAGAAAATCTGACTTCAACTTGCGAACCAGATCAGACCAACAAGATAAATTACCTCTATTATTCATGAACCAGGTAAAAGCAGGACCAGTAAACAATTCAGCTGAAGCAGCAAACAAATTTTCTTCAGAGGCACCTCTAGATACACGAAGACATTCGACCTTTTCTAAAAATGTAATCACATCATTGTGCTGTTTTTCACCGGAAAATGAAACACCCCATTTGTGTACTTGCACGGGTTTGGAGTATGTGAAACTAGGAACGACACTGACTGGAGCATTAGGAGTAGATGTGGCTATGGGGTTAACCTTAGAATCAAGCTCACCCTCCAATGTAAGGATTTTAAGAGAAACAGACTTTTTAAAAGGTTCCTGCTCTTCTGTAGTACACTGTAACAAGTGTACCCGGCCAGAAATATGAGCTAGACGAGATATTAATCTAACATATTCATTGTCCTGTACAGTTCCCCTAAACTTCTCTATTTTCTTCGACAAGCTATCCAACGTTTCGGATATTCCTTTCCGTTGGTCCTCAAAAGGGATATGTACAGCCGAAAGTTGGGTGAAACTCCTATTGCCTGCTTCTTGCTTCAAAGCACCCCGCAGAAGATTGCGTTTTCTATCGACGGTTGCTGACTCCTCTGGTACTACGTCCCTAATTTTCAACTCATAGTCCAATTCGTCCACCAGAAGATGTTCAACTTTAAAAGCACACATGATGAAAGCAAAAATTATTGACAAGCAATCCAAAAGTCAGAAATACGAAATATACTTAAGTTTGTATGCAAAATATATAGGTACGGAGAAAATATTAGCAACACACCAACAAAATCAAAAATGGCCAGCAAATATATATCAAATAAATACAGTAAATAAGGTATAATCAGTAAATATAGTACCTAAATATTGGAAAAAAAAATTTTAGCTATTATACTTGTACCCAAAAAAAAATATGTAAGTATTAACGATCAACTGTACATACAAATACACCACTGGCTGAAGGAGTAAAATTTGCAATAATAATATTATATAATATATATGTTAGTTACTTATACTTCGTTTCAAATTCAACCTAGAATGTAAGCTGTATGACAACCTATAAAAGAGGTTTCAAAATCTCAACTAATTAATAGATCCAGCAGTGACAGTATACCTGTTAAGTATTAATAAGTAATTAAAAACAAAATAAATCAGAACAGAATGTATAAAAAGATATCAGAAGGGAATAATATAAATAAAAGAAAAAAAAATGAACTAAAAGAACTACTGTCTTAGAACCTATAAAAGGTTGGCCCCACGTTGGGCGCCAAATGTAACAGAAATTTACCACTTTGCAGTAGTATTTGTTGAACTAAAATGATAAGATGAAATGAATGAAGGAAGGGTGATGAACTGATAATGGAAGTATGGAGAGACAGAGGCAAACTGAATAGAGTTGGCTAGCAAGAGCTGCAAGAGAACAACTTGACACTCAAGGATGGATACGGCTCGTTTGCATGCCTGTCAAAGAACAGTAGCTCAACCTAAAGAGAGATGATGACTAGAAAAGGGAAATCTTAAGATAAAAATATATGTTCAGAAAATAAATTAAATAAATATAATAATATAATAAAATAGAAGAATATAGAAGATAAATAAAATAGACTGAATTATGGGCGCCAGAAGTTGGAATGGACCAAACTTCCAGGTATCTTACACTGCTGTAAAATATTCAATATATTAAATTATTAAATTCAAAACTGGGAAAAAAAATAATTGGTATACAAAACAAATAAATATTTATTATATATAACTATCTAGATTATTGACAACCTCTAAGTTATGACAAGTGTAACTATGTAACTCTAAAATGACAATGAAAAATAATTACCTATTGTGATATAAATATAATTACCTATTAAATTATTATTGGAGTAGCTTTCCTAGGAAGCATACCCTCAACTTACATCTAGGTTAAATGACAACCCTTCACCAAATAATAGTACGAATAAAATACGTACAGCCTAATTAAATACTACCTGATAATATAATAATAAAAATACCTAATATAAATAATATTTTTATATAACTCTCAATGAGTTGACGGGTAACAAGTCCCTAAATGAACCAACGTAGTACTGGATACAAAAACCTTTTTATGACTAGTGGTTCTTAATAATAATAACAAGTAAAACTAGTACCGTCCTGAGGGGCTAGGTACTAGGGATGGATTCAAAGTTAATATAAAAAGGAAATGATTGATACGTTAACGTTAAATAATATTTGCAAAAAAACTAATAAAAATTGATAAAGTATGAAAGCAAGTTAAATGATTTTAAAGTTAGAGAATTAAGACAATTATATATTTAATTTACATGGGAACAAGTCTAAAATTAATACAAACCAAGGGTAAAGAACATATATGTGGGAAGAATATTCGAGCTCGAAACTTCTACCAAGGAATTATGTAAATTTGGGGAACACTATCAACTTTAGGTATGGCTCTGATAAATTACAGTATACTTATGTTTTTGGAGGAAAGAAAAATATATGTAATTAAATTATGAAAGTATAAGTATGCTAAATGTCCTGAAAAATTAAAAAACAGTATGTCTTTAACCGTTACAAATAAATGTCCCCAAAACAAACCCCTTTTCACAGGTTCCAATGTTCCTTGATGTCTAATACCCAAGTCCGTGGTACGAAGCTAACACCAATGTGGTGTAACGGTCCAACCGTTACTGAAACTGCCCCTCTGAGGGTTGCAGGAAGAAGAACCAAAATAAACAAGATCAAATGGGAGGCTGTATATCCTCCAGACCTGTCCCTTGTCGATTGAACCCTGGAAGTGCCTACCCGTGGTGTTGTTGGGTCTTTATAAGTTCATACGTCGTTTGAGATTTCTCCCGAAGGGCTAAAACCAAAAACATTCCCAGTTTATTTCCAATAAAACCTGTTATAAAAAGAAGTAAAAGAGAGAAGTTGACGAGGAAAGGTTTTTAGAAGAGAAGACTACAAAAACTCGACCTTTCATTGACCCCAAAAAAACCTATCTACCTTGACATTTTAACCATAGGTTGTGATAAGAGTTTTAACACATATGGCCTTGATTAGAATAGACAAGAAAACTTACAATTTAAATGTTGGATGTGATATTTTTGTTATTTTAACAAATAATATGTTTTTTTTTTCAAAAGTAGTTGTATATGTATTGTATAAAGAAATAGGTACTGTGGAAATATATGAACATACTAGATATGGGAAAAGAATTATGAAGTCTATAAAGTAAGATTTAATAAGTTTCAGGAAGTCATGACATAATTTTCAATAGGTTTTCAGAACTGGAAAATTTTGATGAACATAACCACATATTAAGTATATTCTTAGAGATATTTTCTGGATACATTATAGACACTGCAATATTCTACATCAAAGCCAATCGATGACTTGATTTAAATTCAATCCATAATGAAAATAATATTACAATGGCCAAAACTAGGACGCCATAATGAAAAACTAGTACACATAAAAAACATACCGGTGCAAAATCCTTCTTCTTACAGTTTCATTATATTTCGTCACTTTGATTCAAACACAAACTTAATAAAATAACTGGCAATACAGTAATAATTGAACCATGCGGCTAAAATATAATTTTCTCAATCACTTATTGTAAGAGATTACACCGCCCTTCTTGGCACTTCGCAGAGAACAATCACCCTCCTTGCTCCGTTCGACTTGATGACAGCTGGCGACCGGCGTCAATGCCAACTTCAAAAATCTATCAGTGATGCCACAGCACCTAGGTATGACGTCATCCAGAGGATTTTGTGCGAACGGCTTGTTTTAATTACGAGAAAAATAATTTTAACCATAATTAAATAAGGTGTTCCCATTAATAATTACTTAGATAAGTGATGGAACGTCACAAACACCCCATCGACAGATTTATTCAAACTAGAGAAAAATCAGGCCCGGATTTAAAAAATTTGTTCGTTTTGGTCTTAGAAAAAATTTCACCCTGTATAAGCTTTTTGAAAACTCTAGTATGAATTTTACAAATTAGACAAATAGGCAATTAAAATGGCGTTTAAATTTTTTCCCCACACGATTTCTTAATTTTTTATTAAAAAATCAAATTTGTCAAAATCGGAATTTTACCATAAAAATAAAAAAAATAAACAACGTTTTTCTTAAAATTAAAAGCTTCACCATTTTTTTTTCTATACCACGTCTAGATCTAAAACCCATAATACTTCTCTTTGGACTCTATAGTTTAACATAGACGTGATTAAATAGATAAATTTTAAATTTTTTCCCTTAATTTTTCCGATTTAACTTTGCCATTCACGAATCTGCACCTTTTATATTTAAAAATTCATAACTTTTATGAGAAGAATACTGAAAGTCTACAACAATTTTCATAGTCTTCACAATGATAAGACATATTATGTGCTGTAAAAATTTCAGAAAAAAAATATTAAAATTGAACAGAGCTGTAGCAAGTTAAACAGTGATTTCATTTTTTTTTCATTTTTAGGTTAAAATTCCGATTTTGACAGATTTGATTTTTTAATAAAAAATTAAGTAATCGTGTGGGGAAAAAATAAATATGCCATTTTAATTGCCTATTTGTCTAATTTGTTAAATTCATATTAGATATTTCAGAAAGCGTATACAGGGTGAAATTTTTTCTAAGACCAAAACGAACTAATTTTTTTAACCTTTAACTACGGGCTACGGTGTACACAGTACACCATGCGAGTTAAGTTGGTTTCCGTTTCTTAAAACTATTTTCTGCGTTTACGGCGCTCGACGTAACCTATCAGTATAGTATCAACCATTGTCTGTTACAGTCTATACGTGATTTTTGATCGAATAGTTGAGTTGTGATAAAAAATATCAAAGTGTGTTCCCGAACGGTGCCTTCAGTACACCACGCACATAGTTATGTAAGTAAATTTAACGAATGTTAAATTTTAAATTACCTGCAAACGAGTTATTTTCTGTGTAGTAAATGTTACATTGTACTTTTTATACAAAAATGTGAAATGGAAACTTAGGAGAAATATTTTTTATAGGGATCGAGTGCGTCTTAGAAACCCTAAAAGTCTCACACAAGATGAGCTTAGAGCTATGGCTGAAGCATTGTTCGAAGAAGAACCTGAGGAAGAAGTTAGGGGAGAAGAGGATGCTAGTTCGTCAGAAGAAGAGGAAGAAATTACGGAAGACAACGATTATAATACTGAGTCGGAGATAGAACTAAATGATAAAGAGTCTTCTGATTCAGATAACGAGAGCGATGGTGAGAGTTTAGAAAGCGATGAAGATGAGTATTTTATAGCGAAAGGTAGACAAACAAAGTGGTATAAAAATTCAGTGGTGAGCAAATTTAGCAAAAATTTCAGCAAAAATATTGTAAAAATACTTCCTGGGCCAAAGCTGACTGCTAGAGATATTACCAATGAGAGAAGTGCTTCCGAAAAAATTTTTAGTGACGACATTATTGAAAATATAGTTGAGTGTACAAACTTGAAAATTGCAAATATGCGAATAAAGTATAACCGGCCGAGACGGGCTAAAGGCACAACAAAAACAGAAATTATGGCATTTATCGGACTACTACTTCTTGCAGGAACTAAAAAGCAAAACCATACACATTTTCTTGAATTGTGGACTAAAGACGGAACCGGCTCAAAAATATTTAGAGCGTGCATGAGTGCTGATCGATTTTTATTTTTGCTTGCTGCTCTAAGATTTGATGACAAAAATAGTAGAGGGATACGCAAGGAAACTGATAAGCTTGCTGCTATTCGAGTTACACTGGATCGTTTTGTGGAGAACTGCAACAATAACTACTGTTTAGGGGAAGAGGTAACAATTGACGAAATGTTAATACCTTTCAGAGGTAGATGCAGTTTTATTCAATATATCCCGTCCAAGCCTGCAAAGTATGGGTTAAAAGTATTTGTATTGTGTGATGCCCAGACATTTTATGTTACAAATTTAGAGGTATATTGTGGTAATCACCCACAAGGACCTTACAACTAATCAAATAAACCTGCTGATATTGTACATCGTTTACTTCAAGACTGGAAAGGGAAAAACCGGAACTTTACATGTGATAATTGGTACACAAGTTACTCATTGGCCAATGATCTTTTGAAAGATAAAGTAACAATGGTTGGCACACTAAAGAAAAATAAACGGGAGCTGCCGTTGGAGTTCCTACCACATAAAGAAAGAGAAGTTGGATCGTCCCTTTTCGGATTTCAAAAAGAGGTAACTATAGTGTCATATGTCCCTGCAAAAAATAAAGCTGTGCCTTTGATAACAACCATGCATAAAGATTCTGCAATAGATCCGGAGAAAAAAAAGGCAAATATAATTTTAGATTATAATTCTCACAAAGGAGGTGTCGACACAGTAGATAAAATGTGCGGTACATACTCGGTATCAAGGAGAACGCAAAGGTGGCCGATGGTTATATTTTTTCAGCTCCTAAACAACGCAAGAATTTAATTCGTAAACACCTTCATGTCTTTCCATCGAGGCCCAATCATCTTTACTCCACCAGAAATTCAATCTTTGATATTTATTTACCGATTCCATCCACTGAGTTAGTAAAGAAATCTATATTATATTCCGCAAAGAAACTGTACAATCATCTTCCGTTACAACTTAAATCTGCAACATCTTTCCCTAAGTTCCGAAAAATGACAAAAGCCTATCTATCCAAAAGACCATATTATTCAATAGAAGAATTTCTTAATGAATAACTAAGAAAATTGGGTTCCATGCGCAGTAGCATAAACTTGTCAGTTCCTTATGTTGTACCTATTTTATTTTATTTGTTGTATGTTCAATTTGCAATTTATATATATTTTGCAATAAATTGTTTTTGTCTTGGCTTTTATATCTTATACTGTACATTATTGACGATTTATCTAATTTTTTATTAAATTGTAGTTGTTATTTGTTATTTATATTATGTTTTTCTTTTGACTGTATGTAAGCTTTGTCCATAAAATTGTAAAAATTTTCAGTGGCAATAAAGCATATTTCTATTCTATTCTATTCTAAGAATTAACAGCCAAATCCTGTATAATGCTGCAAATATAAACAATCCTCAAAAATATAGAAGGATATTTTTAAAGGAATTATCTTTATCTTTGTTGAGACCACACCTTTCAGAACGAGCTGAAATACAGAGTTTGCCCTTAGATTTAAAACTATTCCTGAAGAAATATAAAGCTACTGTAGTGGAACAAGAAGAAAAATAACCAACAGCAAAAATACGAGGAAGGTGCTATTGCTGCGGAAGGCGTAAAAATAGAGTGACAATCATTTCGTGTCAGACATGCAGGAGAATGGTTTGCAAAGAACATTCCACCATTATTTGTCCTGAGTGTATTAACTCAAATAACCAGGAAGAAGACGAAAGTGAATAAAGACTCGTATGTGTTTATTTTGCTACCCAGTTAAAAATTTAAAAATTTTCGCATATTTTTTTAGGTTGGTGTTTCAATAAGTAATAAATTACTCTTTTCGTTTTTTCTCACTGGTTTACCATTTTGAATTATTTTTTAGTTTTATTTTTTATTATATAATAACTAATTATTGATTAAACACAAGTTGTACAAGTTAATATAGTTCTAAATATTAAAGAAATTTTGTTTTTGTAGCTATTTGTAACTGGTGTATAGAGTACACCGCGCCCGTATTTGAGATTCATGGTTGGGCGCCCGTAGTTAAAGGTTAAGTCCGGGCCTGGTTTTTTTCTAGTTTTAATAAATCAGTTGATTGGATGTTAACATAAATTAAGTATTTGTTGAAAAAAAATTAATTTTTGTAATAAAAGTTAATTTTTTTAAATCTGGTTTCTAGTAAATATGGTTCACTTTACCAAACTTTTAATTGGACGGCGTTATGCAGAAAGCTACCAACCCTCAATATATCAAATATTGGGTTGGATGCATATTTGGACAACAAAATACGAGTTCTCCATTCTGTAAAAACCTACCACCTCTAGATTAATATATAACCTATAAAACTATAAAAATGCTAAGCCACATATTAAATTTATCTGATATTCTAATTTGCAGAAACCTACCAACCCACTTGGTAGCATTTTAATAAAGCGCCACTTGCATCCAAGTGGGTTGGTAGCTTTCTGCAAATATTGGGTTCTACAACTCTACAGTTATAATAACCTAACCTAATAATTTTATGTATTGTTTTGCGTGTGGTTTACTGGATTACCGGCTTGTTTAATGTGTTTTAGTAGTGGTCTAGATTGTCTAGATGTACAAGCAGAAAAAAACCAATCCCGTAAGCTTAATGTCATACAAGAACATATTCTACACGAAATTTAATTTGAAAATAAAGCCATTAAAAAAAGACACCTGCAATGTTTGCGATACTTTTAAAATGAAAATAGATAATGAACAGGATGAAGAAAAAAAAAAGAGTTCAAGCAGGAACATACGAAGCATTTTCAAGTTGCAGAGGAGGCACAGAAAATGAGAAGAGGTGATTTCAAGATAGCGACTGAACAAACAGATCAAGAGTGTTTAAGTTTTGACTTGGAAAAAACCCTACCGCTTCCCAGAATACCTACAGGCATCGTATTTTTTAAGCGTCAGTTGTGGGTGTATAATGCAGGAATACACAGTTCTAAAGAAAATGGAGGATACTGCTACGTTTGGGTAGAAGGTTCAGCTGGAAGGGGCGCCCAAGAACTAAATTAACTCCAGAAAACCTCTTACGCTTTGGTGTGATTCTTGTGGTGGGCAAAATCGAAATATTAAGTTAATACTTATGCTTAAATAAATTTTGCATGGGACACGCACAAACCTAGAAAGCATTACCGTAAAATATCTCTGTTCTGGTCATAGTTTTTTGCCCAACGACACTGATTCCAGTGATATTGGGTCGGCTCTTAAACGACAGCAAATATTATATACCCCAAATGACTATATCGAGGTAATGCGTTCTTGTAGAAAGCAGAGACCATTGGTAGTAACCCAACTGCACTTCGAAGATTTTTTAGGCGTAATAAACATTGAGAAAAAAATTACTAATCGCAAAGTGACCGAAGATATAGAAAAAATTAATTGGTTGAAGATTAGGTCAATCAAAATAGAAAAGTCTGACCCATTTCGGCTAATGATACAACACGATTTTTCACAACCGTATCAAAATATTTCATCAAAAAATCTTCTCGGGGTAGAACTGCTAACGAAGAAATTTTTAGCGATTTAATACCACTGTGGCCTAACGGAACACCTATCGCTGAGGCGAAATTACAAAATTTAAAGGAAATGATACACCTTATTCCTACTGATGCATTGGCTTTTTATCAAAATTTGCAGGGTGCCAATGTAACTGAAGATGTTGAGGATTTAGATTTTGAAGTGGATGAAGCAGATTAATATTAAAATGTATTAAACTAATACGTTAAATATTCATATCCTTAACTTTTCTGTAAATAAAAATTATTTTTTCTTACTTTACTGTTGTTTTAATTTAATATTGTTGGTATTAATTTCCCACTTTGCAAAATGCAGAAACCTACCAATCCACAAAAATTTGCCATTTCTCTTTTTAATTTACGATTAAAATATTTAAACATGTAGAAAATACCAAAATATTTATTCACAGTCAAAAAAAAGTTACAAAGTAGTAGCAACATATCCTACAGATTTTTTAAATCAATAAAAATTTTAAACTTGATTATCTCAGTTTGCCACTATTGAGGGTTGGTAGCTTTCTGCATAACGCCGTCCAATTATTCATAGTCAAATTTAATTTAAAAAAAAAAATTAAGTAATCGTGTGGGGAAAAAATAAATATGCCATTTTAATTGCCTGTTTATCTAATTTTTAAAATTCATATTAGAGTTTTCAAAAAGCGTATACAGGGTGAAATTTTTTCTAAGACTAAAACGAAATAATTCTTTAAATCCGGGCCTGATTTTTTTCTAGCTTGTATAAATCAGTTGATTGGGTGGTAACATAAAATAAATATTTGTTCAAAAAAAATTAATTTTTGTAATAAAATTTATTTTTTTAAAATCTATGGTCCACTTTACCAAACTTTTAATTCATAGTCAAATTTGATTTTTTTATAAAAAATTAAGTAATCGTGTGGGGAAAAACATGAATATGTCATTTTAATTGCTTATTTGTCTAATTTGTAAAATTCATAGTATAGTTTTCAAAAAGCGTATACCGGGTGAAATTTTTTCTAAGACCCAAACGAACTAATTTTTTGAAGCCGGACCTGATTTTTTTCAAGTTTGAATAAATCAGTTGATTAGGTGGTAATTGTGTAACGATTGACCAAAATAAGAGACACATCGATCTGACCATTCAAAAATTATGACGAATACAAATTTCTGTCAAAATGCGAATCTCGCCCTGTATATTATTAAACAATGGGAGCAGACACTTTTTAATGGTCATTTGTTATTCCCCATAGGAGCCTCTATACGAGGTAGGAGTATGTACAGTTCCTCATGACTCACCCTGTATTATATTATATAATATATTATAGTCCTTTGAGTCCCTTTTACTTTTCAGTGTCGGGACTGACACGTCTTTTCACGTGTGTACAAAAAATGTTGACCATTGTTTCTTATTTTATGCTAATCTGCTTGCTTCTGCTATTGTTTTTCCCTTCCTTTAGATGATTTTAGCGACTACTGTATCCCAATCTTCTCTTGGTCTTCCTCTATTTTCTTTTGCATCCTAGCTTCCCATATTAATCAGGTATGTCTTCTCCTTTATTTCCTTTATTTTTGGTTTTCAACTGGTTTTCAAAAAAAAAATTTCACTGGTATAACTGGTTTTCAAAAAAATGTTTTACATTATCTTCCATTTGCTTTTCAGTAGCATTCTGAATTTCCAGACCGCTTATAATAATATTGTTCTTTCTGTGTTTCCTATCAGCTACTTCTAGCCTTTTTCTATTTCTTCAATTTGAATCATTTTAACTTGTAATTATTTCATTTCATGTTTCATCTGCAAATTTTCCACTTTTAGTTGTTTTATTTCTTCTCTGTACATTTTATTCATTTCTTTTACCTCGTTAATCAGTTCCTTCGTGTCTTTCATAATTTCAGCGGTAGTCTCATTTATCAGTGTCTTGATAATTTCCTTAAATTGCATAACTTCTTTATTAGTCATGCTCATCCTGATTTATTTACCCTTATCTCAGCACGGCACTGCTGTATTGTGTATTGTTTATGTGTCTAGCGTAAGATACTGTCCACAGACTATCTCTTTATGCCTGCTCTTGATGATGGCCGATCATGTGATTGTCTATGATCGGCACAATCAAGCTGCGGTTAAAACTCGCCCTGATGGAATACAGTGTTGCCCAATTTACTGTTCCGTTCCGTCACAAATCGTCTGTCATTCAAGTCATTCTGTCAAAAACAAATTTGTTTGGTTTTGTTTTCAAAATTTTTGAAGTTCAGTTCTATTTGGTTCTATTTTTTAGTCATTTAAGTAGTATCGCGGGATATTTGAAGTTCTTGGGTACTGAAAATTCAAGGAGTTTTAGAAGGAAAACAAGTTTTAAACTCTGATCATCTTATTTTGGCTGGAAAAATAGAGGAAAGTTCTGAGCATACCATCAAAATATATGGTTTATTCCTTCAGTAAGGTCCAATCCCCACGAAATTAAAGGAACCCTATCTTTCCCAAATGGCATGAGCATAAGCCAAATGTTATGTGAAATATGAAAGATGTGAAATTAATGGAAAATTCAGTACATGAGTTGGAAAAAATGTTAACAGATTGGCAAATGAAGACCATTCTTAATTGATCTAAACATTTATAGAAACAAAGTATAATATGATTAATATAAAATATTACCTGCCTGAACTAACTTGGTGTAATCTGATTAACCATCGAAATTATTGTATTGTTATAAAAATAATAAATCTCCATTTCATATTATTTACACTTACATACATTAGCCTGGAATTTCATTGTGTCTACATTAGTGGCCATAGTCACAAACCTACCCAAGTCTACGGAGGTACTGTCTTTCGCAGATGTGGTAATACCGGGTTTGATACATTATTGCTAAATAAAGTTCGTGAATAGTAACTTTTCACAAAATAGACAGAGTTTTAATAGTTTTCAGTGTACTTAAATATTTTCTACATTCAGTGGTAATAACATATTATACTTTGTTTTGGTATTTAAATTTACCTAAATATTTATATAAATATACTATACTAAATTCAAGATGCAGTAGAAATAAACAAACCAAGACACGTTAAATGCTAATATGAGCACTCCCGAATCATAATTTACAATGTATATACATTGTAAATCCCAAATAATGATTTCCAAAGTTTATACATTGTAAATTATGATTCGGGAGTGCTCCTAATGGTAGCATTTAACTTGTCTTGATTTGTTTATTTCTGCTGCATCTTAATTTTAAATTTAGTGTAGATGTGGCCATCATAGGATTCTTACTTATGGATGCAATAAAGTTATTGTTTTATTTTCATTTTAAATGTTATACTTCCAGTATTGTATGTAGTACCTAGTATTAAAACATATTTTTAATTAAAAATTTAAATATCTTATTTTTATAATGAACAACATTAAATTTACTTCTTGGGGGAGTAGAAAAAAGTTATAGTAAATATTTTTAACTGGTTTAGCTTTTGATATTTGCCATATGTTTGTGTAAGACATGTTTAACGAGTAGTCTAAGGGCATATTATTATACTTTGTTATACAAAATAGACATAAAGTTTTGAAACTTTCAGCTTCACTTTTTCATTGTCTCAATATTAAATCCCAAATTTAGACTCTCCACCATTTTCTCATAAAAAAGTATGTTCAGTTTTTACCCCAGGTAGACCGAAACCACCAAAAAATTGATGTTACTTAAGTTTTTAACTATTAAAAAATGCGTTTCATCAGATACACAAAATAAATGCAACTGATTATGTTCAGATAGTGGTGTCCCTCTTAATTTTTATTCCTAAAAACTTTAGCATTAACAAAGTTTTAGTTAAAAAAAAACAGAATGTTTGCTTTCTGTGTGGAGTTACAAAAATAAGTTGAAATGCTCTTTAATTTCGTATTATTTCCTGGTGATCCTCTGCCATACTAATTTTACATTGTTCTTACATGCAAGCATTTGTAAATTAATTTACCTTTAAAGGGCGGCCCAAGGTATATTCATCTTAAATGGGTGGTTGTAGTTTTGTATATTTTAGTTTTGTAATATTTTTAAGAACAAATAAAATAATTATAATTATTCTGAACTGATGTTTCTTTATCAAACTTCTTTTTTTTTTGAAAAAAGTATCAACAAATCCATATATTTAAATTCAATGTAAATGTAAATTTTATAGATAGAATTTACATAAAACAAGAATTTTTCATGAATGTTCGTTCAGTTTATCTATTCTTCTTGTCTTTTTTCCTTATGCCTATTACGGTGTCGGATTATGGTCCGTTGTTTCTTTCACCCATTTTTCTACGCTTTTTTGTTTTTGGCTAGGCTTTTCATTTCTTCTTTCGTTTTCCCTCGTACAGGTCCTATATCCTCTATTTGATCCCTCCAATTCTTTCGGGATGTCCTCTTCGCCTTTTTGTTGTGTTTCCCATTTCCAGAATTTTCCTGGCCATCCTTTCTGGTTTCATTCTTATGATATGTCCATACCATTCCAGTTGTTTATTTTGGATGTGATATAATATTGGCTCTATTTCTGTTCTTCATTTCTTATTCTACCCCATTTTTATTTTCCTGCAATCATTCTTAAGTGTTTCGTCTCCATTGCTTCTATTTTTGACTCATGTTTCTTCTGTATTGTCCAATTTTCACTTGCATAGCTTATTACTGGTCTTGTCGTCTTGTTATTGTAATATGCATCTTCCTTTTCTCTTCCATTTGTATGTCTTTATGTCCTAGTATGGGTTTATTTAAGGTATAAAATATTCATGTCGATTTGTTTCCTTCGTTTGCTATTTCAGCGTCTATTTTCCCGTCGTCAGTTATTATACTCCCTTCCTAGCGATTCATAGGTTGATACTTTTTTTAATGTTATCTGATTGCACTTTATTTCCCTGTTGTTTAGGCCTCCCTTTTTATTTATTTTCATTGTTTTGGTTATCTCTTAAGCTTTCGTTTCATTTTTCTGTACGCCTTACACCTTATTACTATTAATCCATATCATGTGTTCCTTTTTTTGTTCTTCAGTTTTACTACATCCTTCCTGGCTCTTGGCATTTGAACACTTCAACAAAAGAAGTTATAGACATCAATTTCAATCCTATTCTTTAATTAATGTATGGTATTATATTATATTTCTGTTATTTGTAGTCTAAAAACAATCATACAAACAAATATTTGCATATTATACATATAATAATTACATACAATTGAACACATCTAAGATGAACGGAGTTATCAATCAGTAGCCTCCGTCCTCCATAAATACTGAAAATGAAAATATTATTTTTTAAAGTCTACTGTCCTTGAGTGACTTACTGAAATTTGATTTGCCCGCCAAAAGTGACATTTTTCTCAGCCAAAATTTGGCAACATTGTATTTCATCAGGGCGAGTTTTAACCGCAGCTCACAATCATCGTGCAAGTGTCCACATAATCGTCCATAGCATGTTGAACGACAACCATCAAGATGGACGTGCAGTGTGTTGCTACTGCAACAATTCATTTAATAGCGTTATAAAACCATTATGTCAATATGGTCCAACGAAAAGTTATAAAAAAAATGGAGGAAAAGTAGAGTGGTCTGTGACAACTACCTTTAAGACAGGCTTGTTTTAGATAAAATCAAATGAGTTTAAATACATCAAACTAGACACTACTTTCAGAAAGTACATACCAGTTAAAATACGGCTTGAAATCACATTGAGATTTTTCGGTACGGGGGATAAGTTAAGCTTGCATCAACTTTTTAGTATAAAAAATTACACTGTTTTTAACCTAAGCACAATATTTTCCGACTGGAAATGAATGATCGGTGATCGCGTTGGGATGTCAACGCAACTATTACTTATTACTTACTCATTAATTATTATTTATTACTCGACGATTCCCTTTGGAGCGTCTCCAAAAAACCGCAAAATCACGGATAGTCTACAGTCTACGTTTATTTATAGAACAGTCTGTATTTTGCAGAATGGTAATAAACAGTAAATTGTTATTTTGATTTAACAATGTTTACATTAATAATTTGACTTATATTTGACAGTTAACAGTTATGGCTGTACCCACTTGTTAGTTTTAGTTCTCGAATAAATTTTAATAGTTAGTTACATAAGTAAATTATTTAAAAATGAAAATGTGACTTGTTTTTTTGAGGAAGGTGAAAAAATCATATGTATAACATGGGAGTAAAGTGCCTTTTCCCTCCCTTAAATGATTACTGCCCTCCGCTACGCGTCGGGCTGTAAACTTCATTCTCAGGAGGAAAAACAGCACTTTTCTCCCTTGTTATACCAATAGCTATTATTAGCTTATGAGTTTCTCTAGGTAGAGCTGTCGAGTTTTTTAGTTTTATCGACTTTTGACTTTTTGATATCAGTCGGAAGTCAAAACAACGATTTTTTTTTTTTGTAAGAAAGGGTGAAAATCAACATATTTATTATTGTTAAACAAAAAATAAGCATAAAACAAAAAATATCTCGACCGTGCTACCTCAAGAAATATCTAAAGAAAATATATACAAAATTCCATGTGGGTTGGTCAAGTAGTTTTTAAGTTACAATGTCTACAGCCTTTGAAAAAAGCAGTATTCAGGAAAATGCGTTTAAAGTAGTGTCAACTTTATTTTTAATTTCATTTTTTGTTTGTCAACTCGTAAAATGATGCACACTAGAATATTTTTTTGAATCGAGGAGTAATTTACAAAAGAAAATGAGAACAGCTGTTGGCTGTTGCTCACTACGTTCAAGCGAGCTGAGGCGAACCTGATGCAAAGCGAGTCGAAGGTAACGATATTCAAAACTATCTCCCTAAATGTTTGCAAATTACTCCGCGATTCAAGAAAATATTCCGTTATGCATCACTTCACGATTTGACAGAAAAAAAAATTGAAAATAAAAGTTGACAATTAAACCCGTGTTTCTCAAAACTGCTTTTTTCAAAGGCTGTAGACATTGTAACTCAAATCTACTTGACCAACCCACCTATACTGTATATACATTCTTTAGACATTCCTTGAGGTAACACTGTCGAGATATTTCTCGTTTTATGCTTACTTTTTGTTTAACAATAATAATTATGGTGATTTTCACCTTTTTTTATTTGTAACCTGCAAATTTACAATATACTCTGTACAAAGGAGTATTAAGTAAAACTGATAAGGTATGTAATTTTTTGTAGGTGTTGCCGGCCAGTGCCAGTTTACCTTATTCCCCACTGTATTCACTAACACAAGTGTCACTCACACAAGTCTTTTGGCCACTGTCTCTTAAGTCTCCGAACTGGTAATGGACGATTGGTAAGCGCGGAAATCAGCTCGTTTTTGTGATTTATACTTCTTTTTCTATGTTTGGTCGCACGCAGTCCTATTAAGTCTTTTATGAATGGTATTTTTAAGTCCTCATGTACTGTTTGGTTTGAAATATAACAAGGTGCATTTGCAATGATTCTTAAAGTTTTTGATTGGTATGTCTGCAGAATTTGGTGTTTGATGGTTTCGCACATCCCCATAGTTCAATCCCGTGGGTCCATATAGGTTTTAGTATTATTTTGTATATTGTCAGTTCGTTTTCTATAGATAATTGTGATCTTCTACCAAGAAGCCAATTCTTGTGTCTGGTTTATAATTGGAGTTGTTGTTTTTTAGTTTTATTGCGCCCTTTCCATGTTAGTTTCTGATCAAGATGAATACCTAAATATTTGACTTTCTGTCTTCATTGGGATACCTTGGTGGTTTATTGTAACATGTAGACAATTTACATGCCTGTTCGTAAATGTTATGTGAGCAGATTTTTCGTGGTTTACTCTGATTTTCCTTTTTTGGGGCCAATTTTGTAGTCGATCTAAATGTATTTTTAGCTTGTTAGAGGCCACTACTTGATCAAAGTCAGGCGCAATTATTGCTGTATCATCGGCAAACGTGGCGATAGTTGTTTCTTTCCTAGTTGGTATATCAGCAGTGTATAATAAGTACAAACATGGCCTCAAGACACTGCCTTGGGGTACTTCTGCATTTATGAATTGGTAGGTTCTATTTTCTTTTTTGATTTTGACATCGAAATGTCTGTTGGAAAGGTATGATTTTAAAAATAAGTAAATCTGTCTCGGCATGTTTGTTTTTAGCGTGTATAACAGCCCTTGCCGCCAAACCTTATCAAAGGCTTGCTGAATATCTAGAAATATTGCAGTGCAAATAAATGTTCTTGTTTTCTAAACCGTCTTTAATTAAATTTACTATCTTACGGCATTGCTGAGTTGTGGTGTGTTTTTCCCTAAAGCCAAATTGATGATTTGGTATTAAGTTATTAATCGAGGTTATACTATTTATTCTACTTTGCAGTAGTCTCTCAAATATTTTAGAAAATATGGTCAGCAGGCTTATAGGTCTGTAAGAGGTAGCTTCTGTTGGAGGCTTTTTAGGTTTGGCGATCATGATAATTTCAGCAAATTTTCATTGCGTTGGATAGTAGGAAAGATGAAGAATTCGGTTGAATAAAGTAGTGAGAAACACGATAGCTCTTCTTGGTAAATATTTGAGAATTTCTCCCACTATTAGATCATAACCTGGAGCTTTATGGCAGTTGATTTTCTTTATCTTATTCATAATTTCTGATAGAGTAATTGATCTAGCAGGTGGTGATAGTTGACAGGAAGCATCTAAATAGTTTTTTATTTCTTCCTCTTCGAATAAATCTTCTGGTGCAAACACTTTTTCAAGGTGTTCCACAAAAACTCTTGTTTTTTCTCATTTGATCTAGCCCATGCATTATCATTCTGTTTTAATGGAGAAGCTAATACGATGGGTCTTTTTATTTTTTGAGTCGGTCTCCACAATGAGTGATCACTGGGAGTCAGGTTTTTTATGAAATATTCAAAAGATGTATTTCTTGATTTTAGAAGAGCTGAATGTAGTCTGTGAGTCAGTCTATTGGGACTGGTTTTGTCCGCTGGGTTTGTTGTATGCTGCCAGATTCTGCGTGCCCTACGCTGCTCGGTTACCAACTCTTTAATATATCTGTAAACATCATCTGTCTTTCTGTTCTGATGTATGGGTGTTGCTTTCTAGGCCGCGTTTTGCATCAAATTTGTGAAATTGTAAACTGCTGTCTCAATTTATTCTTCTGTTTTTAGCCTTATGTTTAGATTTAGGTTGGTGTTTATCACTTCTTGAAATTCTAGCCAGTCAGTTCGTTCAGAACATAGTCTAGGAGGGGAAACTTTTTGCAAAATTTCACTACTCACATTAATAATGGTGGAACTATGACAGGAGCTAAGGTCAAAGTTTGATTTAATATCACATTGATGGATTAGTATACTTTTGATTATAGCAAAATCTAATAGGTCTGGAATTTTATTTCTATCAGTGGGCCAATAAGTTGGCTCGCCAGTTAATATAAAGTTGAGATTTTTTGTTGAGCTGCATCTAAGAGATGTTTTCCTTTGGTTGAATTAAGTCTTCAACCCCAGGTATTGTGTTTTGCATTCCAGTTTCCAACTTATAGAAGGAAGAAAAAATCAAAGAGCAACAAAAAAATGCACAGAAATTTTAATTTAATGAAGAAATAGAGTTGTTAGAACAAAAACCTGATATCTTTAACATACATAATAACTGCGAGATCAACAGGGGAACATCACCACAAACAAAAATCAAGAAATCTGCATATGGACAAAACACATACAAGAACTCTTTGATGGTACTAGATCCGAACAACCTCCATCCTAGATATGTAATGAACACTTATCAATCACATCAGATGAAATGGAAAAAGTAATCACAACTAAAAGATGACAAAGCTCCTGGACGCTACAAGGAATATTCTGAACTCATAACACTATTTGACACCGGCGCATGGTACTAATATGTCTATTAAATGACATATAAGCGGAGTAATACCAAAACATGGCTGAACTCGACGTTTATTGCTTTACAAAAGACAACAAAATCCGTCTAAAAACGTTTTGTTTGTTGAAAAACGAACATATTCACTCGCAAAAAATTAGAAAAATGTTAACTAAGCAAAAAAACACTATAGAACAAAAGTTACTTAGAATTAGTCAGTTTATAAAATTCTGGATTTATTGTTGAACGTGTACTTTTTTACTCCCGAGAATGGATGAAAATCACCCCTAGGCAAAAGCACAAATCGGCACAGTATCTCCTTTTTTTTGACATGTTAGCTATTAGACCTGGATCCCGCGTACCAAAAAAGTTGATATTAATAGCAAGCTGAAAATTTGTTAATAGGTTAACGGTGTCTAGTTGGACCAACTTTGATGTACGGGAACATTGGAACAGGGGAAGTTTTAATTGTGGAATAGGTTAAAAATTTGGAAAATCAGACTACGAAAACGTTTCATGTATTTTGTCGGACAGAACTTCCAATTGATTTTTTACCATTTCATTAAACTCTCATGCAAAAATCAGACTGGTGTTTATCATCAACTGTTCATTTTAATGAGCGGAACACGAAGAACCGGTCAAATAATACGAATCATGTTGGTTAGTAATAGCAGTCTGATTTTTGCATGAGAGTTTAATGAAAGCATAACAAATCAATTGGATATTCTTTCCGACAAAATACATGGTCCTTTTTCGTTATCTGACGTTCCAAATTTTTAAACTGTTTCACAATTAAAACTTCCTCTGTTCCAGTGTTCCCGTACATCAAAGTTTGTCCGACTAGACCCCGTTAAGCTACTAACAAATTTTCAGCTTGATATTAATCAACATTTTTTGCTACGCGGGATCCAGGCCTATATATCTGTGCCAAATTTCATGTCAATGTAAGCGGCCATTTAAAATTTACGACAAAATTCGTCAGTTAATGAACTATTAATTTTATTCTGAAACCATTAAAAATAATTTTTTATGATAAAATTCTGCACTCAACATTCTGTCTTATATAAATTATAACATATCTATATTCTACTATCACTCGATAATGTTTCCCATTTTTTAGTGCTATAGTATTCTATATCGACATAGTTAAATGGAGATTCTTGGCAATCGCTACAGCTGGCGCTTACTTTATGGCAACATCGTTGTTTTATATATTGGTAAGTAAAAATCATATTATACATTACATTAGATTATGCGAGATTGTTAAGGCTATGGAGCCTCTCGGAACTCCGACCTATAAAGATCTTTTGTGCATACCTTAATCTAGTTAAACTCTAGGATGTCAATACTTCTGATGAAATTGACTAGCGTCCTAGGTGACTTGTTTCCTATATCAGAGGGCGTTAGGGTGACCTCTTCTAGGAATTTTAGTGTTTGCAGAACAGTGCTACGCAATTGCATATACTGTGTTCTGCCGTTTCTATTTCGTTGTCACAGAAACGACAGTTCTCACTATCTGATTTGCCCATTTTTTTAGAGATGATATCTTAGAGGGCAGTGACCAGTGAGAAGGCCAGTGACCATTTTTATATCTTTTTTAGTCATTCAGAGAAGGCAGTTTGTTGCACTAGGCGACACCTTTATGAGTCTTTTTGCTTATTTTTGTCCTGGTGTGTTGGACCAGTATAGTTGTAGTTGATTGAGTCCCCAGGCCCAGAGTTCCTCTCTGATGTGGCTTTTTGGTAGTCCACAGAAGGATTCTGGACCTTGGAATGGGGTATTGGCTCCTTCTTTTGCGAGGCTATCAGCTTCCTCATTTCCTGCAATTCCCTTGTGACCTGTCACCCACATCAAAGTTACTTTGTTGCGTTCCGCCAGCTTCTTAAGGTATTGTTTGCAGTCCCAAATAAACTTTGACTCACAAGTAAATGAGTTTAGAGCCTTTAAGGCAGCTTGGCTCTCTAATAAGATAAAGACTTTTGCCCTACGAGTGTCTCGGTTGAGACATTCTTGGACACTAATCTGTATGGCATGCATTTCTGCCTGAAAGATAGTTGGGGCGTTTCTAGAGATTTGGATAGCCTGATATTTGGCCCGGTAACTCCCACTCCTGCCCTTTCATCTATCTTTTATCCATCCACATACTATACGAGTGAACCGTCCTCCACTTTCGGTTCAACTGTTTCATCCATTTGACTAGCATGACGTCTGTCGGCTTATCCTTAGTATTCAAAGGAAGATTTTAGGATGGCCCACTAGATCACCAGTTCTCATTATTTGTGTCTGTCTCAGCTTTAAGGCGGTGGCAGAACTGCGGGGGAGGAAGGTCGCCTCTAAGGCTGCCGTGGGTCATGCTGACATTGCCCCTGTGATTCCCAGACAAGCTTCTTTTCATCATATAAAATCTTTCTATTTCACCTTCTTCTAGGGCATCCTGTTCATTTTCCACAGTTATTTCCATTATTAAAGCATCTACTTTTGTACCTCTTCTTTTAAATCCTCTTGTATATATTCATTGTTTTCGTCGTCTTTCAATAAATGATGAAGTTTTCCCATCCTAATTTCTACTTCTCCAATTTTTGTCGAAGACTTGTATGAATTTTTAATAAACTCCTCTAAAGTTTTTTTCATTTCTTCATATTTTTTCTGTACTTTTTCGTAATAGTTAGATGTAAAATATTTATCATCTGTTCAAGCCTTTTCTACAATTTCATTATTTTGTTCCGCACAGTCACTCCACAATTCTTTAATTGTCTGCAGACTTATGTTTAAAAATATTCTAAGGTATGCTTTTCTTTTTTCAGTTTTTTAATACTAGTCAATATTTTAACTATCTCTTGTCCTAGTTTTCTTGCTGTGTTTATTAATTCTGCATGATGTATATATAAAAACTTAACCTATAGTCAATATAACGTCTCAGCAAAAAACTTTTCTCAATAATAAACCAACGACCTCAAAACGTTGATTCGTACAATGTTATAATATGAAATAATTTCACTTGTAACCAGAGAAATGCAAATATATACGATATATGTATGTGGAATTGAATGAACCCAACAATGTATAAAAATAACTTGATTTATTAATGTGTCAGCATGTCAGGATATTATTTTTATAGAAAATCAAATGTTTTAATGATTTCAAATAATAAGACCTAAAATTATAAAATTTAATATTATTATTAAAATAACCAAAATATTGGACTTGAATTAGCAGTAAAAAATATTACTATTTTAAACAAAAGGTAATACAGAATAAATATTTCAATAAAAATTTAGTAAAAATTTGATACTTAAGTTTCTCTAATAAACTTTTTAATTCACATATAAAAAAATACTCCTTACTTACTCCGTAGCGTTACAACCCTTCGTGGGTTTTAGCCGACTCGACAACATGCCCCCGCTGTCCACAATATAAAAAAATGCACTGCTCTAAATGATAATAAATATTCAAAAACTTAGAGTTTTATCCCGACGTTCACTTGTATGTCACCGGGTGGGTCTGGACTCCGCTGCGCTGCTTTCTTCTTAAAACTGGAAGTGGAACTGGTGAGCTTGATCTCTGGATGCCACTAGATTTTTCACCTTCAAACAGCTGGAACCGTAGACTTAAGGACTACTATTCAGGTTCTCTGGTGCTCAAAGGTTCTCGTAAGGCTTCTACTTCTAATTTCGGTGCATTAAGGTCTTCGTTTTATTTTTTATTTTCTCCACACTTCGAGTTCGATCATCGATCTTGTACGGAACTGGGGAACAGCTATTCAGGTCGCTAAGGGGCATCTCCTTCAAAGCTCCAATCCAATTAACGCCCTTTTGATAATGTTTTGTCGATTTCGATGTAAATATCAGGATCGAATTGTTTTCTAATGTTCGTTTGTCCGATTCTTCTCGATCGACGATGGTAAATAAATGTTGGAGTAAAAATATGGTTTTATTGACAGGTACTGAGTATTACACTATAGATGTTGGTCAGGTAACTTTCTATAATAGACTGCGACCCAAAGTAGTCCCTTTGGTTAATTTATAATCTTGTCAAAATATACGATTCCTAAATATGTCACGTGGCATCAAAACTACGGACTTTGAATATGTTGAAAAATTGCAACTACAGTAAAGGAAGCTATTGCAAAACTTATAAAGTTCAATTGGAAAATATAAAATTTGGCAATTTATTAGGTTTGTAGGAATGGACTATAATTAATAAAATATTACTTGATGTTTCCAAATGTTTCAATTATACACTGTAGAACTATAAAAGTTTAGGAAGTTAAAAATAATGTAAGATTACAAATTAAGGGATTAATTTGAGATTAAACACCCTAAATTATTCATTTCTGTGTTAGTATCTATATCTTCTAGATTATTAGAAATAAGTTTTCTTAATTCATTTTCTAAATTGCATATAATAATATTGATAAGTGGTTGGTTTATATGAGATGTCACAAGAAATATAAGTTTCTCTTTATAATCAATAAATTCGTCCCTGTAAAGATTAGGTATCATCGGATTAGATTTAGGGGTAGGTCTTTTTGCTAGTTGAGGCAGAGGTATGGGGTAGAATTGGAGGAGAATTTGCTTTAAGTTTAATAGTTGAAGTTATTTTGTTCTTAATTTTTTTTGCCGGTTTATTTAATGTGAAATTAGAGATATTGTTAGTTGGGTTAAGTAAGCTTGGACAATTAGTAATTTTATTTAAAATGACAAATATATTATTAGTGGTTATTTTTGCGTAGTTCGGGTGTTTATGTAATTGTTCTGCTTCTTTGAAATTTATATTTTCTGTTGCCATTATGGCCTTGATTTTTCTGTTTCTCGTATATTGGACATTTTATCGACAACGAGGTGTGCTCGTTAGTATTAGAATATATGCATTGATTATTTTCGCTTCAAGTTTCTTCTGTATGGGTTGTGTCTGTACATTTTTTACATTTACTCTCCTTGGATTTACATAGTTTTGAGGAGTGTCCGTATCTGAGACATTTGTAGCATTGAACTACTAAGTGTACGTATGGATCAACTACGAAATTACATAAGTTAACTATTATGTTTTGGGAAACTTCATTGCCCAAAAAATCTACAATAATAATTATTGTAGAATCTTGGTACTAATTGAGTACTACCGTCGCTGTTGGTTATTTTTCTTTGCATTCTTTGCACATTCACCACCTGTTTCTCAGAAATTATTGCATCTTTCAGGCAATCCTCTGAAAAGGACGTGTCAACCATGCGTAACACCAGCTTCCTGTGCATATAAAATTTAGGGATATAAGCTATTAGATCGTTTTTAATTATCAATTCATAATTAATTAATTTATTTGCTGCAGAATAAGTTTTAATGTGACTTTTATCCTATTAATACCTACAGTTTTTATGTCTACTACGTCATTTTTTATTAAAGGATCATTTAATAAAAAAGATCCGTCCCTGGTTGGAAATACTCTTCCGATACTAGAATTTTTATATTCAATATAAACAAAGAATGATGCCTTATCGTCAGATTTATACCTGTTATCAAAATCGATTTAATTATTTACAGACCACCTGTTGTTATCCATATGAGTTTTTTTAGAGTTGTTTTCATCAGGCTGTTCATCACCATTTATTGACGCTGCTTCCATAATTAACTAGATTTTTTTGAAAAAATGTATGGCTCTAATGAACACTTTATTTGTACTAAATAAGACAAATTCGCAAAATATCACAATAGCAATTATTTTGAATTACACACCGAAGACAATAATATTAGAGCGACCTTCCTCTATGATTGTCGAAACGATACTGTAAATTATTTGATGGGGGCATTTTTTGTTAATTTGTTTCAGTTCCCTCACAAAGCCAAGAGGTTAGAAAAATTCTGTTTTAGATATATGCCTTTCAATTTGGCTATGAATATTGTCTACCTCCTGTACAGCACCGTGTCCAGGAATGCAATGATTCATTGTTAAAACCTCCAGGTCTGAATGACCTTTAAGTACATATAAAACACAAAAAGAAATGTGGGAGTTTGTATTTTGGCGGATGCCGCTATCACTCCAAGTGATAAGTTGTTTAAGATGATTTTCTCCTAAAACCTTTTCTATATTTTTTTTGAACACACTGGCTAGGCAGTTTCCACTTCGTCCCTAGAGAGGTTCTGTGCATATTACACAATATGCCTTATTTATTGTGGGTAAATATCCTGTTTAGTTGCACTTAGTAAGTTTTGGTAAATAAAAGTAACTACCAATAGAAGGTCTTGGGCAAGTTATTACATTTTCCAAGTCAAAACATAAAACTGGAATGTCACTTTTCTTATAATTTTGTTTTTCTTTTCGCATAGCTTCCTTTTCTTTAATATGTTTTTCCAAAAATTCAGTATTATTTATTCTATTTTATTTTTCCTTCCAGTAAAAGGTGGAGCAGGTTTTACACATACCTTTTCTTGGTTTGTGAAAACTATAGTTAAAATTATTACAAAATATGTACCAGTACATTGAGAGTTCAACTGTTTTTATGTTGTTTTCAGCACAGTAATTAAGGTATAAATCGTACATTTTTGGAATTGTTAATGTTGCTTCCAACTATTTTTTCTGGCTATTGTGTCTACAGTTGTGAAATTCAACTACATTAAATTTCTTAATATGATCGATAATAGGGGAGCGAAGTATGCTAAATGTGCAATCAGTCGAGCGCTTTGGGGACCTATTGGGTTTTGGAGAGTAAGTTTTCCATTTTAGTGGGGACTTTCCATTTTTAATTTAAGTTTCCATTTCCAACAATAGTTTTTTCTGATTATAGCGCCAGCCATCCATAATTTGAAAAATGTTTCGAATAAAAGTTGCTTATTTCGACGTAAAGAATCCAAATCTGGAATAAAAATTTGGGGCTCCTATTTAAGATTTTAAAGTAAACCCCACCCCAGCTCCGTGGGGGGTCGTGTTTAGTACTATTCGATAAATTTTTCAGAAATATTGATTAAATGTATTGTGCAGTTTTTTGATCTAATGTTTATTTTGGGAAATATCGCAGGATTTGTATTTAAAATTTTAAATTTACCCCCACCCCTCTCCGTGGGGGGGTCATGTTTGGTATCATTCGATAGATTTTTGAAAAATATTTAACACGTATTTTTTAGTTTATCGATCTAACGTTCATTTTGCGAATTATTCGCTTTTTTTGTGAAACTTTTTAACTCGCCAATTTCCTTACGCCCCGCTCAAATCGTCAGATTTTTGAAATATACACTGTTTTGCATGTCCTTAACTTGCCTTATCTTAATCTGACAATTTCAAGTATTTTTAAGGATAGATGTTTTTTCGGGGCCCCCTTAACGAACTGCCCTGTGATAAGAGCTAATATATGGTAGAGATACATCTGTAGGGTACCAGGTTTCTCCCCAGATGATAATCTGACGCGCTCAAGTAACTGCAAAAATCCCCGCTTGGGCTCTCCTACCACGATAACTGCCTGCTTTTTCTAATTACTAATTTTACTAGTACCAGTTTTTCCCCTTATAACTTTTTTGTGGAGCTTCACGATCAACAGAATGTACAGTATTGTACTGTACAGTGTATACTGGTTTTTAACTAATTAGAGTTCCCAAGAAAACATTGTGCATACACTTATTTTCTCCTCTTCAACTTTAAAAAAATATTTAAATGAATAGGTACGACGATAAGCACCTTTTGTATTTTTGCGCCCTTTAATATATTTTCAGTTACTTGCTTAAGAAACGCATACTTTTCATTTTGATTTAATTTATAATAATAACTAAACAATCTTTCCCGGACATTTTCACCACTTTTTTGGAGCATTGGAATTTGCATGTATTAAGGCAATCTTTTTTATTTGCTACCATTTTTGCGCTAACCTGCTTTCCTCTTGAGCTAACATATTCTTTACCTGCCTGGCAAAACTTTTTTCGTAAATTGCTTTTCCAAGATTCTGGTTTTCATAATTTCTTTCTCACAAGCGTTTTCTCAACCTTTTTTGACTTATTTATTTTTTCGATTCCAAATTCTCTTTCGTAATTACTTCACTCTTTTCCTCTTCGTCTGTCTTTAAAGTCTCGTTAATTTCTAACCCAGAAGCCTAAAAAAAATAATTTAGATTATCGTAATTTCTAGGATAATAAACTTTTACTACCTGTACTTCATTACTTGTTCCATTTCGACTTCTTGGACTATTTCTTCCAAATGGTCACCTTCGTTTGTAAATTCGTAAATTCTTGTCGTGATTTCTGCAGATTCCATTATCATATAATCTGAAACTTGGAAAGGAATGATTGTAGACCTAACGGAAACATCGCCAAAGACGATAATTATTATTTCCGCGTTTTCTATCATATATTTTATTGTTTGTGAAGGGGTACTATTTTCCCTAATAATAATATTATCACTTGGGGTGTTTTGCGGCGTTTCAGATATAGTGCGTTTGTCATCAAGCAGAACTTCATCGCATTTCTCACGAGCCAAAAGTAATGACACAACTACTTAATGGAACTAAAATTCTTAAAATATTCAGATACACTGGGGTGCAAAATTAACCGGACCCCTTAAAAACGGGTCATTTTTGATGTCTCGAATTTCCTAAACCTGTTGTCCAATTTAAGTGATTTTTTAATACGTTATAGCCTTATTCGTTAACAATATCGCTGTAATAATATTGTTAATAATCGGGTAAATTTTCATTGTATACCGGGTGTACCAATAAAACTGTGTTTTTTTCTCAAATTCGCATCACCCTGTAGACTATTCTAGCATTTATAAAATACTGAAATTAAAACCCAACTACAGATTCATGTTTTCTAAACATTCTGTTTTTTGATTCATTCGCATATCTTAGACCATAAAAAAGTTAGGTACTTTAACAATTACCCATGGTATTGTCATCGCATTTCTCACGAGCTAAAAGTAATTACACAACTACTTAATGGAACTAAAGTTCTTAAAATATTCAGATACACTGGGGTGCAAAATTAACCGGACACCTTAAAAATGGGTCATTTTTGATGTCTCTAATTTCCTAAACCTCTTGTCCAATTTAAGTGATTTTTTAATAAGTTATAGCCTCATTCGTTAACAATATCGCTGTAATAATATTGTTACTAATCGGGTAAATTTTCATTGTATACCGGGTGTACCAATAAAACTGTGTTTTTTCTTAAACTTCGCATCACCCTGTAGAATATTCTAGCATTTACAAAATACTGAAATTAAAACCCAACTATAGATTCATGTTTTTTAAACATTCTGTTTTTGGATTCATTCGCATATCATGGACCATAAAAAAGTTAGGTATTTTAACAATTAACCATGTTTTTCATGAATACAGGGTGTTTTTAAATAAGTGTGGCAAACTTCAAGGGGTAATTCTACATGAAAAAATAATGACAGTTTGCTTTATAAACCTATGTCCGTTGTACATTTTTTGACATACAAGTAAGAATTTAATATTCACCATTGGTGCGCATACGGGTAATATGAGCGGTTATATTACCCGTATGCGCGCCAATGGTGAATAATAAATGCTTAATTTTATGTCAAAAAAGTGTAATAATTACGAATTAAAAGTAACCAAATTTCATGTGCATATCTCAACCGGTTTTAAAGCAATAAATAAATCGTCATTTTGTAATAAAAATTTCAACACCCCCTATGTCGGAAACGAAGCATTTGCGGACATACGGTTTAAAAGCAAACTCTGTTATGCAAAATTTCCTCTTAAAGTTGGCCATACTTATTAAAAACACCCTGAATTTATGAAAAACATGGTTAGTTGTTAAAGTACCTAACTTTTTTATGGTCCAATGTAAGCGAATGAATCAAAAAACAAAATGTTGAGAAAATATAAGGCTATAGGTGGAATTTAATTTCAGTATTTTTTAAATGTTAGAATGTTCCAGAGGGTGATGCGAACTTTGAGAAAAAAACAAAGTTTGGTTGGTACACCCGGTACCGTAAAGTGGGGTGACTTTGACCGATTTTGTACTTTAATCCTATAAAAATCATATTTTAAATTTTGCTATATTTTTCTATATGCAAATATGTTATGGGTTTAGGCGTCTACTTTCAGTAGCTTAGATTATAATATTACAAGAAAATAATCATGACTTAGAAAAAAAAAATAAAAAATGCCTTTGGCCAAGTTCACCCCATCTGGGGGGAAGTTGACCGTATATGCATTTTGCCTGTAAAATTATTTTTCTTGTAAGTGGGGTTAATTTGACCGTTTTTTAAAACATTTTTTCTTAATTCGTTATATCGGTGGATTTAACAACCCTTGGAATATTAATTCTTGTTTTTTTAATTAAAAATGAATTCTTAGATATTTATAAATTTGAATCGTTAAAAATAATTTTAAAAATTATACAGGGTGGCTGAAGTATATAACAATAGATATTTTTCTATGTTTACGGTCAAATTCACCCCAGCGGTCAAAGTAACCCCATTTTACGGTACTCAATGAAAATTTAACAGTTTAGCAACAATAATATCACAGCGATATTGTTAAAGAATAAGGCTATAGTATATTAAAAAAATCACTTAAATCGGACAACAGGTTTAGGAAATTAAAGACATCAAAAATGACCCGTTTTTAAGGTGTCCGGTTAATGTTACACCCCAGTGTATATTAAAATAGTCATAATTTTAGGTAATTGATAGGTATTGTCCTTTTTATGAGCATTTTTCAGTGCGTAACAAATGATATGAAAAAGGGTAAGTCCGTGATAATACACATTTATGACATTTATTCTAACATGACATTTTAGTTAAATCTGACAGTTGTCACATTTTATGTTCAATTTGGAATAAAAACAAATCAAATGTGTTTCTTGCATTTATAAAATGGTATTTTCATTTATTTGTATAGTCTTAAAAATTATACAGGTTATATTTGTAATATTATTATCTAATTAAAAACAATATTTTTTTATTATGGCGCCATCTATCGACAACTAGAATAACTAGAATAAATATTGTAAATGTCTGTAATCACGGACGTGCCTTTTTTTCTGTCACATACAATTTACTGCGTTAGAAAGAAATCGAAAAACTGTGACGCACTGAAAGATGATCATGAGAAAAATAATACTTACCTATTTTTAATATTAAAGGTTTTCTATTGATGGTAGTTTGAATAAATTCGCACCCAATTTTTATATTCGTCCCATTAGAATAATAAAGTTGTATCTGGACATTCAACCATTTTGAGAAAACAAAGGCTAAAGTTTGCGTAACCAATTATATACTGTAAAATTATTAATATCGATGCGGAATAATTTTTATTCTTCTAAAGTATCCTTCCAGTAAATTTAATTCACAAATATTAGAGATATAACTTTAACTAAATCTAGAACTGGCAAGTCATAAATAAACATAGAACCTTGTAAAATTACATTTTCATAAATATTTAATCGAACATGGTTTTAACTGCCAGTTACAACTTTGTTAGATTAAGATGATTTTCACATCATATCCCATTAAATTAAAAGGTAGTTCTAAGTGAATATTTTTAAAAGAGTTTATTGGTTTTTTTTTAAATCAAAACAAATATTTCTAATATAAAACCTTAACTGAACTAAATATAAGTAAATAAATGAAATATTATTCTAAATTTAACAGAGCTTTGTAATAGTTTTAGTCATTTTTGTGGCATGGACGGAATAATTTTTTTATGACACTGATTTTTTCCTTCAAAATTTCTTTTTTTTGCGGAAAGAATTTTAGGTACAAGATTAGGTGGAACTTTCATTTCTGCAGTTATTTTGCTGCGGCGTGGGAGTACTGGATTAGCCGGCCTTATTGACACTTTTAGTAAATTCATCTTCAGTATGACTATTTTAAAACATACTTCGGTTAAGTCATATTTTGAAAATCTTAGAGAACATACTTTGGTAAATGGGATGTTTTCAAATTTTAGTTGTTTTAAACACTGTTCATAATCCCTAAAATCTGACTCTTTCATTTGAATTATTTGAAAGGGATTTTTTGTTAATTTGTTTCAGTTCCCTTATAAAGCCAAGAGGTGAGAAAAATTCTGTTTTATACATGTGCCTTTCAATTTGGCTATGAATATTGTCTACCTCCTGTACAGCACCGTGTCCAGGAATGGAATACTTCATTGTTAAAACCTCCATGTCTGGATGATTTTTAAGTACATCTAAAACACAAAAAGAAATGTGAGAGTTTCGATTTTGGCTGGGGTACGCAGCTGCCACTCCAAGTGATAAGTTGTCTAAGATGATTTTCTTCTAAAACCTTTCCTGTAATTTTTCTCAACGCACTAGCTAGACAGTTTCTACTTCGTCCCTGGAGAGTTTCTATCCATATTGCACAATATGCCTTATTTTTTGTGGATAAATGCCCTGTTAAATTGTACATTATGTACATAGTAAGTTTTGCTAAATAAAATTAATTACCAATAGAAGATCTTGGGCAGGTTATTACATTTTCCAAGTGAAAACGTAACACTGGTATGTCACTTTTCTTATCATTTTGTTTTTCTTTTTGCATAGCTTCCTTTTCTTTAGTATGTTTTTCCATAGATTCGGCTTCAGTACTATTTAGTGTTTTTTTTCCTTTAAGTAAAAGGTGGAGCAGGTTTCACTCATGTCTTTTTTTGGTTTGTAAAAACTATAGTTAAAATTAGTACAAAACATATACCTGTACATTGAGAGTTTAACTGTTTCTAGGTTATTTTCAGCACAGAAATTTAGATATAAATCGTACATTTTTGGAATTGTTAATGTTGCTTCCAAATATTTTTTGGAAGAAATCATTTCATGAATACTATAACAACGGTGTAACTACTGTTTGGGAATTACAAAGTGCTAACTGTGTGTAGATAGAATCCTGCTAAATTAAATTGACGAACAATCGCTGCTAATAGAACTCTGCGATTTTTCTAAAACATCTTCCCGTGATTAGATGGCGCTAATTTTTATTAAATTCGATAGAAAGGAATACTTAAAACCTTATTATACTAAAATCTACAATTTGAAAAAAAGTGCAGTTAGAACTTTGTTATTGTAAGTGGACGACATGCACTCACTTTTAAGGTTATAATACAAGCAGAAATTATTTCACTATAACAACGGCGTAACTACTGTTTGGGAATTACAAAGTGCTAAGTGTATGTAGATACAACCCTGCTAAATTAAATTGACGAACAATCGCTTCATATAGAACGCTGCGATTCTTCTAAAACATCTTCCCGTGATTAAATGGCGCTACGGTTTATTAAATTCGATAAAAAAGAACACTTAGAACCTGATTAGGTTAAATCTAAAAATTTGAGAAAAGGTGCACTTAGAACACTTTGTTATTGGAAGTGGACGAATGAACTAAATAATACCTCAGATGAGATGAGAGCAAAATGAGAAAGAATATTGTGAATGGGAGATTGGAAAGCAAGGATAGGGAGAGATGAAAACAAAGGACTTGGGTGCATGGGAAGACATGGTGAAGAGATACTGAACAGAAATGGAATTAAAATTATCAGATTCTGCCAGACAAAACGACCTATTAATAGGAAACTCATTTACACAGCAAGTACTACAAGATAAATATACATTTGTAGCAGAAGGCAGAGTGCAAAAAGGGTAATAGGTTACGTAGTCTACACGCAAGAAATGAAACAAAATATAAAACAAGTTTGGACAGAACAGAGAGCAAGATCGAAACTCATCACAGACCGGTAATGGCAGAGATTACATGGCGAAAACCGGTACAACAAGAATAGATAGAATACAGCAGAATAGCAATAAAAAGGGTAAAAGATGAACAAAAGAAAAGGAGATATCAAGAAAAAACTGATAAAGATTTCAAAATTGAGGACAGAAAGAAAACGGAAATGGATATGGAGAAAAATGAAAAAAATTTAAAGAAGTAATAATGAAGAAGAAACCATAGAAAAGATAGCACCAGACGAAAACCAAATGGAAGAAATAAGTACATAAGAAATGAAAGAAGCGATAAGTAGAATAATAATAAGAGAAGCGAGTGGAGCAGATAAGATTGATACCGAAATGATAAAATGGATAGGGAAAGAAGGAAAGAAGTGGTAAAACTGAACAAAACTAAAATTGTGAATTATGTCATGAAAATATTGAAAATTCACCAAGTTTTTTATTCGCAATAGGCTGCGTTTAAAAATTAAATTTCAGTTGATTATCCTAAAAAATGCGAACCAAGAATCTGTGTGACTGTGGAAATTTTAATTCTGTATATATTTTGATAGCCGAAATATAGGGGTCTTTTTTGTCCAAGGACATGGCAGACCTAAGATACAAACTAAAAGATATAAAAAAAGCCAAACCAAAGACGCAAAAAAAGAATCTTGGTATTTGATTTGCAGCAAGTTTTGGACACCCTTTCACTGAACACTAACGTTTCTATTTATAAGCCTTTCCATTTAATTTATAACTTGACCATCCATGACTGCACTTTAGATGGAGGTATAACTGGCGGCTAAAGTTATGTGGCATGAAGCAGTTGAAAGAAGAGCATCTGAAGAGATTGCTTTTTGCATTTCAGAAAACTCGAAATACTGTTTGAAACTGTGAACCATGTTACTACCTACTCAGATAAGTGTGGGGCCCAAAACAGAAACATTAACATGGCCATTATATTTTTATATTTCGTCAGTAAAAGCAGTGCTGGCTGCAAAAGTAAAAGCCAATTAACCCGAGTTACCACAAGACGATTGTTTGGGAAATGACTAAGAAGAGTGTTCTTATACTTAGTATTGAGTATTCCTGTACTTAAACCTACGTGCATAGATATCGGCCCACTTAAAAATTTGGTTATTTTATGTTTCATATTTCCTAAACCTGTTGGCCGATTTAAATGATTATTTTAACATTTTATAGACTGATTTTTTAACAATACCACTGTAATAATATTGTTGCTAAACATGTAAATTTTCATTGTATACCGGGTGTACCAATCAAATTGTGTTTTATTCTTAAAGTTCGCATCACCCTGTGGAATATTTTAGCGTTTATAAAATACTGAAATTAAAACCCAAATATAGCCTCAGGTTTTCTTAATATTTTGTTTTTATATTTATTCGTTTATGTTGGGTAATAAAAAAGTTAGGTAACATTAACAACTAGACATGTTCTTCATCAATACACGGTGTTTCTAAATAAGTGCGACAAACTTTAAGGGGCAATTCTGCATGAAGAAGTAGTGACAGTTGGCTTTATAAAAGTATGTCCGCTAACTTTTAGTTTCCGAGATACGGGATGTTGAATTGTTTCTTACAAACTGACGATTTATTTATTGCTTTAAAACCAGTTGAGATAGGCAAATGAAATTTGGTAGGTTTTAAGAGATAGTTATTATGGATTTTTTGACATAAAATTAAGAATTTTATATTGTGATTGGTAACATTACACGTATGCGCGCTAATGGTGAATAATAAATTCTTAATTGTATGTCGAAAAATGTGCAATAACTACGTCTTAAATCGCACCAAATTTCATTGGCATAACTCAACTGGTTTTAAAGCAATAAAATAAATCGTCAGTTTGTAAGATAAAATTCAACAGCCCGTATCTCGGAAACGAAACATTTGCAGACATACGTTTATAAAGCCAACTGTCATTATTTTTTCATGCAGAATTACCACTTAAAGTTTGTCGCACTTATCTAGAAACACAGTGTATTGATGAAGAACATGTCTAGTTGTTAAAGTACCTAACTTTTTTATTATGCAACATACGTGAATGAATAAAAAAAACGGAGTGTTAAGAAAACCTGAGGCTATAGTTGGGTTTTAATTTCAGTATTTTATAAATTCTAGAATATTCCACAGGGTGATGCGAACTTTGAGAAAAAAAACACAGTTTATTTGGTACACCCGGTATGCAATGAAAATTTACCTATTTAGCAACAATATTATTACAGTGGTATTGTCAAAGAATCAGGCTAGAACATGTTTGAAAAAGCACTTAAATCGGCCAACAGGTTTAGGAAATATAAGAAACCAAAAATAACCACATTTTTAAGTGGGTCGATTTCTATGCACGTAAATTTATGTCTCTTGGTATTAATATATTTTTTAATAAATTCATAACAAACAAAACACGTTTTTTGTGCAAAATATAGGTACCCAGTAAAATTTGCATTGACAACTTTGGCATTAAGAGTTTGTAACATTTTTTTATATAATAGGATTAGTTAATAATTAATATAACTGTTGGGTTAAATTTTAAGCCCACTAGCACTCATTACGGGTACGCCTATGGCCGGTTTCGTAAATAACTACCCTTGGCTAATTTTATTACCTTAACGGTAGAATTAGCGGTACTGGCAATCTCGTTGTCGGTATGACAAACGCAAATAACTGAATCCATTATTATAAACGGGACCATTTTTTTATTGCAGCTTTGCCAAAACACAATGTTTTGGAAATAAACCCAAAGTCCCTTATTTTATATGGTTCTCGCTATTGTTATCTGTTTCTTATATAAACCTCCCAAGGAGTTCACTACTAGAATTCCGTCAGGTATTCCATCCTATTCAAAGCGGTATTATGGTATTGCAATGTTTTATGGTCACTTTCCGTTTTAGTTATATTTCAAAGGAGCACTCTTCGCTGAATAACTTTCCCTTCTGAAAACAACCGTTAGGTATTTTGACTTCATTTTGCGGTATCTGATGGATGTGCGGTTACTTTACCTAAAAAGGCAAATAGGTCAGTTCTTTTTGAGAAATGTAACTTTCTTTGAGAGGGGACATACTTCCACCTTTTTTTAGAGAAAAAGCATCGCAAAGATTGCGAAAGAGACTTGGCGGCTGAATGGCTGGAAGTACAGACGTGTGTCTCTAGAGTACCGTATATCTTATCAGCCATCTACCTTATCTACAACATATTTTATCTGAGTGATATTCACTCTCTTATCGTATCTGCAATTGGATCTAACATCCGATTAGGTTCAAATTACCAAATAACTTTAGTGCTTGCTTACTAGTTAAAGTAAATTCAGTGCAAATTAAGAGGCACTGTAAGTGTCTTGATTATACTACCTACAACTATTTCCAAAAATAGAGCAATCTATGGGCTATCTACCTCAAAAATATCTTCATCTATCTTCTTCTAAAAGTGCCTATCTTCTGGAGATGTTGGCGACCACATTGACCCATCTTATTCTATTTACGGCAGCTCGAAATAGATCAGTTGACGTTAGACCAGTCCACTTCCTAAGATTGGCCAGCCAGGATATACGTCTACGTCCAGGGCCTCTCCTGCCATCAATCTTGCCTTGTAAAATCAACTGCAGCAGTCGGTATTTTTCATTACGCATAATGTGGCCGAAGTAAGCCAATTTTCTGTTCTTTACGGTGTTAATTATTTCTTTGTCTTTTCCTAGCCTCTGGAGAATAGTTATATTAGTTGTGTGGTGTATATATGAGACCCTCAACATACGTCGGTAGCACCACATTTCAAACGCCTCTAACCGTTTTATGGCATCTTCTGTCAGGCTCCAGCTTTCAACTCCGTATAGGAGGACACTAAAGACGTAACATCTAAGAATTCTTATGCGTATATTGATACTTAAAGACAAGTTGCAGAAAATTCTCTTAAGACTGTTAAAAGAGCTTCTGGCTTTTTCAATACGAGTTTTTATTTCGTAGCTATGATCCCAAGTATCCTTAATGTTGCAGCCCAGGTAGCATATTTTCTGTACTCTCTCTAGAGGTGTATTGTTTACTGTAATTTGGGCGTTTATGTTGGTGTTTTTACTAATGATCATTATTTTTGTCTTCTTACAGTTTAGTTTTAGGCCGTATTTGTTACATGCTTCTACAACATTATCCATAATCCTTTGGAGCCCCTGTGCACTATCCGCCAGCAATACTGTATCGTCTGCATATCTAATATTATTTATAAGTTGTCCATTTACTGCAATACCATCTTCTGATTCGTCCAAGGCCTCTCTAAAGATGTTTTCAGAGTATAAGTTAAATAATGTTGGTGACAGTATGCAACCCTGTCTGACTCCTTTTTCAACCGTGAAGATTTCGGACAGTTCATTTTCGAATCGAAACGAGTCTTATATCCTTACCATCGAGTCCTGATGTTTTTAGGATATCGATTAGTTTTCCATGTGGGACTTTATCAAATGCCTTCTCGAAATCTATGAAACATGCATACACATCGCAATTGACATCCCTGGCTCTCTGTATTAGAACTTGCAAGCTGAAAAGTGCTTCCCTCGTTCCGAGTCCTGATCTGAATCCAAATTGAACTTCACTCAGCTGTTCTTCTAATTTGGTGTATATGCGCGAGTGAATGATAGTAAGGAGTACTTTAAGTACATGGCTCATCAAACTAATTAATCTATGTTCTTCACATTTTCTAGCGTTGGCTTTTTTGGGAAGTGGAATGAATATTGATAGTAGCCAGTCTTTTGGTAAGTAACCAGTCTCGTATATGTTGTTGAATAACTTCGTAAGAGCTGTAATTTGTTGTGCCTCTAATAGCTTTAAAATTTCACCCTGCACCTCATCAGGTCCTGGTGATTTCCCATCTTTAATCCGCTTAATGGCCATAGTTACTTCTTCGTTTGTTATTTCTGGGCCATAGGGATTGTCTATTTCATACGGACTTCGTGCAGCATCTTCGAATAATTATTGCATATATTCTTTCCATCTTCTTAATTTATCTTCAATTGTAGTCAAAATTTGACCTTCGACGTCTACGACTATGCCTATATTGCGTTGTTTTCTGATGTTCTGTACTTCTTTAATATTTTTGTGCATATGGAAATCGTCATGTTTGCGTTGTAGTGTTTCAATTTCTGTACATTTCTAAATCAGCCATGCTTCTTTTGCCCCTTTTATTTTTCTTAGTATACTCTTATGCAACTTTTTGTATTCATTGTCATTTCTACCTTTTAATTTCCTTCGCTCTTCCATCATCTGCAATATTTTATCTGTCATCAATTCTTGCTTCTTTTCTCTTTTTGATTTAAGATATTCATGCGAAAGTGTGTTGATAGATGTCTTCATTTCGTTCCATTGTTCTTCTACGCCACTAGGAGCGTCTTCAACTATTTTCGCAAAATTCTTATTAATCTCTGTTTTTACTTTTTCCTGGATGGTATTTTCTTTCAGTAGTTTTATATCTATCTTGGGTCTTACTTTCTTTTGAATTATTTTGGGTCGTATGTTGATATTTGCAACTAACAGACTATGATCTGAGAAGACATCGGCGCCTGGATATGTTTTTGTTGAGGTGACAGAATTTCTAAACCTTTTGCTTATGTTAATAAAATCAATTTGGTTTCTTATGATTTTCCCTGGGGTATCACTGGGTGCTTTCCATGTATAAAGCCTTCTTGGATGTAATTTAAAGAATGTGTTCATTACAACCATATCCGTCTCTTGGCAGAATTGTATCAGTCTTTCTCCTCTTTCGTTTCTTGTGCCAAGACCATATGACCCCACAACATTCTCGACTGTACCTTGTCCTATTTTGGCGTTGAAATCGCCCATGATGATAGTTATCTCATGTTTTTTTGTCAGCTTTAGAGAGTTTTCTAGAGTCTAGTAGAAATTTTCTATTTCTTCTTCGGTTGATTCGGATGTCGGTGCGTAGACCTGAATGATATTTATATTAGAGGGACTTGAATTAATCTTCAATAGTATAACTCTATCTGATATGGGCGTAAATCCTATTACTGCTTTGGCTATTTCCCTTTTTACTATCATCGCTACGCAATTTCTGTTTCTTGTTGTGTCATCTCCCGAATAATAGATATGGTGTTCACCTATAATTTGTATGCCAGAATTTGGCCATCGAACTTCACTGCATCCTAAAATATCTATGTTTAGGCGAGTCATTTCTTGAATAATATTTGCTGCCTTGCCTGCTTGATACATGCTTCGAATGTTCCACGTACCGATCTTTTTCACTTTTGGGACATTATTGGCTGACCGGGGGATTCTTAGCACCCTCTCCCCATTTAAGGGTTGCCCGGGACTGAGGGCCGTTTGTTTTGGGTTTTCAGCCATTGTGGTGTCCTGGAGATATCCTTATGGATCTTTAATGTGGTAGTCATCCCGTGGCTTTCCACATCTCAATGCCGTTGTCTAATTTAGCTCATCCGTCTTCGGAGTCAATTTCCTAGCTCCAGGGCAATGAAGTGCCCTACCAAATGTCGGTTCTTCCACCCGTAGCTGTTGACCAACAAATGGGAGATTACTTATACCGGTAATCGTTCGGTTAGTAGAGGGTGTGGTAGCAGGAAATATAGTGACCCTTCTGCCTTCGAAAACCTAATCGCCATTCGGGGTCGGAAGAAACAAGAGTTAGCCAAGAGAGGCTGATAGGAAAGATTGAAAGACATTTCACTCAAGACAAGTTGAAAGAGAGTAAAATGTGAAGGCCCTTATGATCCGCCAGGTGCGTTTCATAAGCGTATGAGTATTAATACATTTTGTGTTCCCGCTCATATTTCGGGGTGTTGACTACAGACTGTATGGCTCGTCCAGCATGCCATAGCATGGAGAATGGGGTACACGACATTTTTACAATGTAGATACTCCAACTCCATGGCCTGACCCAATCTAGCCCATGGCTCTTCATCTATGGTTAAGGCTAACCTCCTATGTAATCTCATCAGCGATTTCATCAATAGAATTTTTTTACCAATTAATAGAACTTTCCATTATCAAAACTAAGTACAAACATTCACTAATTCATTAATAGCTGTGCGATTGGCTTTTTCTTTATAAAACCAAGTGCGGGGTGGTTTTTGATTTTTGAACAGTAAACGTTTGTTAACTTTGTATGCTTTGCATTTAATTTTATTATATATTTGTACTTTATATTTTTTATCAATCATTAAGTTTACCATATCAGTTATCTCGAGATAAGCCCTAAACCAGTAAAGAGAGATTTCTCATTATAGATGCTTGATTTGATTTTTTAATTCATAACCAGGCTCTCTTCACTGTGTTTTTAATTGTGCATGTTTTTGTTATAATATGATACTTTTATTTATTCTATCATAATTATTGTTTATTTCTAACTGTACCGCTAAATATTTACTAATTAACTGTCTATATCTTTTCTTGTATTTGGTCTCAGAACCTCATTATCTTTCCTTACCTACCTGTTTTCGTTTCTAAGGTTTCTTAATTTTCCCCTTGCAACCCCAAAAAGTTAAGTATCTCTTCTCTTATCTTAGGTAATTTTACCCATCTATCTTTTTATCTGTTTCTCTCTCTTCTCTAATCTACCTTCTCTTGTCTTATCTTTACCTATTTCCTCTATTGACTCCCTTCCACGTTCCAAAAGCTAGTTTCCAACCCACGACTCGCTTTCCACCTACCATCTGGCTGTCGTCGCAGTGTCTCCATTGGTGACCTTTCTAGCACCATCCAAAAAAAGGTTTCCGAGGTTACAAGTGACGGAGCTAATACCGATATGGAGTATTCATAACAGACAAGTCGGTTCTACGTAGGGATAGACTCGAGACAAGCCGAGCCGAGCTCGAGATGGAAGCTTGGCTTGAACCTCGAGCTTGCAAGTTGAGCTCGTGGCTCGTGTAGGCTCGGCTCGAATTGTTTGAGCTGAGCTCGATAATATAATAATGAATGTAAACTCTAATATTCGTCGTAATTTAAGGGCACACTGTATATTGAAAATACATATGCGTAGTCTGAATTATTTGTTCTCAAACAAAAGTTTAAGTAGTAGCAGAAATAAAAAGAATATTCAGAACATCGAACAATATCTTTAATGAGCCATCTACTAAAGATATTTCTAAAAATCATCCACAACCGAGTTTATCAAAAGTTAGAGTCAGATATTAGTAATACACAGATGGGGTTCAGAAAAGGACTAGGTACTCGAGAAGCTCTCTTCGGTTTGAATGTTCTTACGCAAAGATGTCTAGATGTTAATCAAGAAGTTCATGCATGTTTTATCGATTTTGAGAAAGCGTTTGACAGAGTACGCCACGATAGGCTAAGAGACATTCTTGAAAGAAAAGACATAGATAATAAAGATCTGCGAATAATTCTCAACTTATATTGGAATCAAAAAGCTAACATCAAAATTGAAAATGAGATATTAAAAGCAATAGAAATACGTAGAGGAGTAAGGCAGGGATGCATCTTGTCACCACTGCTATTTAATGTATATAGTGAAAGCATCTGCCAGGAAGCCCTTCTGCAAGCAAATGAAGGAATCATAATCAATGGAGAGGTTGTAAATAATATTCGATACGCAGACGACACTGTACTAGTTGCAACAACAGTAGAAGAATTACAACGATTACTTACAAACATAAATATTGCTTGCAACAATTATGGCATAAACATTAATATAAAAAAAACCAAGTATATGGTCTTCAGTAAAATCATTACACAACCAGCACATATTAGTATAAACGGCCTTCAAATTGAAAAAGTATTAAGTTACAAATACTTGGGAACTTTAATAAACGAAACTGGAGACCAAAACAATGAAATAAAAAGACGTATCGAAATTGCCAGGGCCACCTTCATAAAGATGAGAAAAGATATAAGCATCCTCTACGATTAAGAATGCTAAAAGGCTACGTATTTAACACGTTATTATACGGTGTAGAGGCCTGGACTCTCAAACAGAACAACATAAAAAATATTGAAAGTTTCGAGATGTGGTGTTACCGTCGAATGCTGAAGATAAGTTGGGTTGAAAGAATCACAAATTTTGAAGTAATACGAAGGATAGGAAGAGACCCAGAAATTTTGTTAACGATAAAACGTAGAAAACTCGAGTATTTGGGTCACCTGATGAGAGGTCATAAATACGCATTACTTCAAAATATAATGCAAGGAAAAATAGAAGGAAAACGGAATCCAGGCCATAGAAGAATGTCATGGATGCGGAATTTAAGAGAGTGGTTTGGCTGCACCACTAATGAACTTTTTAGGTCAGCTGTAAACAAAGTCAGGGTAGCCTTGATGATTTCCAATCTCCGATAGGAGTGGCACAAGAAGAAGAAGAAATAAATGAATTATCGTATTAGCTAAAATATTGGCAAGCCCGTTAAGGAAAGCGTTTCGAATTCAACTCGGCTTGGCTCGAAAAAATTTGATTTGGCTTTAAGCTTGGCTCGCAAAAAAAAACAAACTGGTTTCAAACAACAGCTCAGCTCGTCAAACGAGCCGAGCCGAGCTAAGCTCGAGCTTGTGATCATCCCTAGTTCCACAAATAAAATCAAATCTGGCAAAATCCGGTATGTCCTTATTATCTAAATATTTTTGTTATCCTTGAAAATTTAACAGCTATCTGTCACGAGAGATAAATAGTATTTGTTAACAAACGTATTAAAATACTTTGAACTTTTAAACTAGTCTGCTGCAAAATAAAGTTTTCATATCGGGTGGTGTTTTATCACACAATTATTTCATTTTGTTTTTTTTTTCAGAGCTTACGTTCAAAAGAAGAACTACCTTACTTAGGACTGTTGTTAATATCAACTTTAGTATCCTTCGTTTTCTCAGAAGGAGGCGAAAAAATAGAGGAGCAGGTAAAAATACTATTTTAGTCTAGGCAGATATCGGAGAATATGCCATTTTGAAAAAAGTTATTTACCAGAATTTTTATTGCAAATTTTTTTTCCTCGAAAAATCCGGGTTTTTCCAATAAAATCTTTAATTTTCAATTAAAATTTTAGGTAAGTAATTACATATTTATCAATAATTAAATAACTCGGTGACATAAAAGTTTTTTTAGCATAGATTATATTTCCAGAAGCCAATGGAAATTGAATGAACAGTTTAGCAATAATTAAATTATTAATTGACAATTTACGCTCGGTATAATAACCATAATAATTATGATACATAAGAATAACTATGATTTTTGTATTAAAAGGCAATATCTCTACCTATATAAAGTAGGGTCCAGAATTAAAATTGGACTATTTAAGCGGCATCATGAATATGTGCCAAAGCTTTTGATTGTGTAAATCACGACATTTTGATAAAAAAACTAGATTTCTATAGAATTCGAGGTATTTCTTTGAACTGGTTTCACTCTTACTTGAATAATAGGAAACAACTGGTTAGAGCTAATGATACAGGCTCAAGTCTCAAAAATGTTGTATGTGGGGTACCACAAGGTTCAGTATTGGGTCATTTACTTTTCCTTTTCATTGTTAATGACATCACTAATTTAAAAATCGATGAAAAAGTTTTTCTTTTGTTGACGATACCAGTATCACTTGGAGCAACTCAAATATCAAAACTCCTTATGCCACTAAAACTTCTGATCTACTCACAATAAAATCCTGGTCCGATTCTAATTTACTCTCTTTTAACGCAGATAAAACAGTAGCATTATCCTATAAAGGAGGAACTCTTCAACTCTTACCTCTTCATAACAGCCAGATCAGTATCGTTGATTCTGTAAAGTATTTTGGTATTTTTTTAGATAGCAACCTTAAATGGTCCCTTGATATCGATGTGTTAAGCAAGAAACTATCCTCAGAAACTAGCCTCTTCCAAAATAACATATTTTTCCTTGTTAGAGTCCCATCTTCGATATGGTCTTCCTTTTTGTGGTTCTGGTACAGCTGCCCAATCCGATGATATTTTTAAATTACAAAAAAGAGCAATAAGATATCTGTTTGGCCTCAGAAGAACAACACATTGCAGAAGCTACTTCAAAGGTCACAGGATTCTAAAACTACCTTCTTTATATATTTTAGAAACTGTTTACTTAATTCGTATACATCTACATGTCTTTCCAGCCAGACCTAGACATGACTATTCCATCAGAAATTCTACCTTTGACATATATTTACCGATCCCGTGCAGTGAGTTAGTAAATAAATCTATATCATGTTCAGCAAAAAAACTATACAACCATCTCACTCTACAACTTAAATCTGCAACATCTTTCCCCAAGTTCCGTAACATGACAAAAGCCTATTTATCTGAAAGACCATATTATTCAATAGCAGATTTTCTTAACCAATAACTAAGAAATTACAGTATTCTTATATATTGTATAAGTAGAATCTTAATATATATTTGAGTGTCATATGCAGCAGCTTAACTTATTAACTTGTTAAATTTCTTAAGGTAGATTTCACAATTTGCAAATTTCTTTTTTTTTTAATTTGCAATAGATTGTTACTGACTTTTATTTCACTTTATTATATTTTATTTATATTGACGATTTATATAATTTTAGTGAATTGTGTTTGTTATTTTCTTATTTATGTTTCTTCTAAGGTTTGTCTATAAAATTGTTAAATTTTTCATGACAATAAAGCATATTTCTAATTCTAATTCTAATTCTAATTCTAATTCCAATATTTTAAAATTATAAACAATTTCTTGGCTTATAAACAAATATATCTCGGCAACTGTTAAACTAGATTAGGTTATGAAAACGGTATTGGAAACAATGCGGTATGCTTCTTTTCATGAGCATTTTTCAGTGCGTCACAAATGATAGAAAAAAATGTAAGTCCGTGATAATATACATTTTAGTGACATGCCATTTTAGTTAAATCTGACAGTTGCCACATTTTATTTGCAATTTGGCATAAAATCAAATCAATTGTGTTTATTGCATTTATAAAATGATATTTTTGTTTGATTTGTATAGCCTTATAAATTGTACAGATTATATTCGTAGATATATTATATAATTCGGAAATAATTTTTTTTCGATTATAGCGCCATCTATTGACAACTACAATAAATGTTATAAATGACACCGACGAAATGTAATCACCGACGTGCGTTTTTTTCTGTCACATGTAATTTAATGCGTTAGAAAGAAATCGAAAAACTGTGACGCACTGAAAGATCCTCATGAGAAAAAGCATAGGCCGCTTCTTTTAACCCGGGAGCAGTCGCGCTCACTTCTGTTACGTGAACAGTCGCGTGTTAGATTTTATCTCACAATACGAATTTAAATACGAATTTACAATAAATTTTTATTTTATAGTATTTTTATTTACTTGCTATGTTAGAAATATTATTGCTAACAATTATTAAAGAAGCTAATTGGCTCTCCCCAAAGACACAAATTCCACAAAAAGAAGCAGAAGAAAAAAAAAATATCTACGCATTACTACACCCTTCCTCGAAGCACTTACGAATTTTTTTCTAAATTGCAAAATTTTAATCAAGTTAGCGAAAAAGGAGAAAATGTTAAATTCTATCTAACGGCGCGACTGCTCGCGGGTTAAAAGAAGAAACGTTAAATTGCAATGAGAGGTTCCCAAGATACAACCGGTCAAAGTTGACAGGCATGTACAGCGAAGATATAAAATGGTAATTTTTGCACCATCACCTTTTTATTTCGGTCCTTTTTCTCCACACAAATTTTCATATCTTTAAAAGACTCATAACATATATTATAATAATAAAAACTGTCAATATTACGAGTGAAAAATAACAAAAATACCAAAATCCCAATTGTAGAAAATGGAATGTCAAATTTCAAAATCGGTATACGTTAAAAAACATTTTCTTCGTTTTCCATTGAGCAATTTTCTTAGTTTTTGTTGTTCTTAAGTAACTCGAGTATAGCTATCTAACTAACGCAATATTAAATGTCAAAGGTGCTTACGTTTTGTTATAATAAATTGATTTATATATAAGAAAATAAAACTACATATTTGTTCCAGTTAAAGACTTTTTTTAGATAAACGTACCACAAGTGTACCTTTTAACATTTAAAATACGAATATTTTCATTTGAAAGCTGTATAATTATTCAAACAATCGGGGTTTCAGGAGAACTGTCAAAATAACTGTCAAAGTCATGTTGTAATTAATTTACTCCGAGATTTATATAAAATTGTTAGAGTTGCATAAGTTTGACTTGAATGTTTGAACTTGACTTGAGTTTGACTTAATTTCAAGTCAAACTCAAGTCAATCCTTCTGATAAATAATTCAAGTCAAGTCAAACTGATCAATTGTACAGGTTTGAAAATTCAAACTGTTTGTCAAACTAGTTTGAAAGAGTTTGAAAAATCATTTATTTAGTAGATATACTTATTTGTCGAGATAGACGTTAGTTGCCAATTAAGATAAGAAAATTAATAATTAGGGGAGTGCATATAGATTTTCACTTTGGAAAAAATCAAACAAAATAGAACTTTCTGTAATTTCATTAGACATGTTTAATAAACAACATATCAAAAAGTTCTACTCGAGAAGTGGATACTTCATTTTTTATTAAACAAATGAACTACGAAGTTTGATGTTTTTTTAAATAAGTCCGAAAATATAAATTTTAGAACAAAACTGACTTGACCATTGAAAAATTCAGAAAATTTTACAAAAAAAACCTTATATAAAGAATTTTCTAAAATTAAATCTGTATCTTCTATAATTTTTTATTTATAACGCTAAAGTCACCCTTCTCACAAACATTGGCGCACTGTAAACTAGCGTACGGCGAAGTGCACGGTTGAGTTATTTTAATGTAATTCTTTAACTAATGGATCAAATGAAATTTTACAAATTGAACCTAAAAGAAGAATAATTAAGCTATCTTATGGTTATAATAAAAAGAAATAAAATGTATGGGCATAAGTACGGTGTGGGCATAAAATGAGCCTTACATGAAATTTGTTTAAAAAAGATTTAAAAATGTGTAACTAATACTATTTTTGTTATCAAACCCTCAATTTTGCACGACTTACCTTTCAAGAATTGTACTAAATGATGATTTATTTAAAAAAAATCTCAAAATTTAATTCAAATGATATGCCGTCTTAAAAAATGTAACTATTGACATCTTCGTAGTTTTATAGAATTACCACCACTTTAAGACGGTATTACTCAAGTTTAAACATATCTATTACAGTTTTATAAGTGCTTTTTTACAGCTTAGGATGTAATATTTAAAATGCACGAAATTATTTTACTTTAGAAATAAAATAGACTATTTCTTTTTGAGAAAATTAAGAAAGATAACAAAAATGTAATACAAAAACCGAAAATTACCAGCTAAAAAAATGTTTATATAAAGTGATCAAAACTTTTTTCTGTAAAACTTACCTAAAATACATTTAATAATAAACTTCAACAATAATAAATGTTCAGCAAACAATTATCAGTTTTACGAAAAAAAGTTATTCTTTATAAAATACTCTGCATCGTATATAATCTAAGATGCCATCATCAAATATCAAATTTATTGAATTTTATACGAGGTATGTCAAATAATATGAATTTCACTCAAGAGTAAAGTATCGTTAAATTTCACAATATCGAAAATTTTTATTAAGCAAAGTTGTTTGGAATTAAAAAAATTTGTTTTAGTGTTCAATTACATCCTTGTAATTAAAATATTGTGAATAATAAAGGCACTTAACTCTTAAGAAAAATTCATATTTTTTACTTACTAATGAAGTAAAAACCTCACATGTAGGTAGGTGGTATATAATTTATTAAAAAATTTTTTCTAAAAATGATCCAAGATGGATAAAATCACAAACGTTTTCGGACCAATCAGTCCATCATCAGGTGGTAGAAACCTAAAATAAGCAAACCACTGTATTAAAAAAGCCACGATGAAATTTGACTGTCTGAAAGTTAGGAAAATTACAACATGTGGTTACTTACTTCAGATCCAAAGTAGTTGGAACTAGCTACATATTTAGGTCAAAAGACCTTAATGTAATAATAATTATGCCATTTAGGCTACAAAAATGTCGACAATAAGTCGATGTCACAAGAAATTAAATTGCAACGGTATTACAAAGTGGTCTTCATCTTGGCCTCAAACTGACAGACTAAAATATGACATTGAACGGATATTGACAAGACCTTCAAGGGAATTTTATATGTTTGTAGTTATATTGTATTTTAGAAATGCAAAAAATATAAAAATTATTTTTACTTAACTGAATGAATTTAATTAGATATTAAATAAATGAGTAAGAATAAACAATTTAAATTAATAGTCACATGAAATTATTTATGAAAATTTCATGGCGGTGAAAGCGAAAATTTTGCCAACAGGTAATGACGTCACTTGGTAAAAAGAAGAAGAACAAAAAGAAAGAAGAAAAATAAACTGAAGAAAAATAAAAATAAAATAAAAAGAAAATTATTAGATAATAATTATAAGTTAAAAGAATTAGTGAATAAATCTGGAATTTGGCTATAATGAAATGTAATATAGTTGATAGTCATAATGTAACAGTATAACTGTTTGTCTAATTTCAAGTAGATGTAATAGGGTGAATAAAACACAACTAAGTAAAATACTATGGTTTAACGTAACGGAATTGAGATTAAAGTACTGAATGGATGTAATATTTAAGAGAAAGTACTGTGAACTGTAAATAAGAAAACGATAAGTGAAAGTTAATATGGTGTGAAGTAAATCATGATATGATGCCAAATTATTGTTTGAAAATTATGTGAAAATAAAATTAAAATTAAACATAAAATATAGAGGGAATAAAACGAGGGTGAAAATAAGGTAGAAATGATGCATTATAAAATAAAACAAAAATTGTAGGCCTTGAATTAATGGTTGTCTAACTTGAAGAGAGATTGACAATAAAATTAGGTAAAGAAATTAAATTAAAGTTAAAAAGAAAATGAACATTTTATGTGGTTACTGGACCAACAGAGACATGAAAACCTAAGCCTACCTCCACAAAGGATAGGAGACACGCAAAGGCACACACATATCCGTCAGCTCAATGATCACATAATAATCATGACAAATTGGCAAAATAGTTCTCAGATTAACATTGTAGGTAATGGTGTGATAAATGTATAGTAGAAAGTAGAGGAAGGTCTTGCTTGTTGAATATAACAAAGCTAATAGAAAGCAAAATGAAAATGTTTGTGGTCAACAAACTGACAAGAGACAAACATGCCCAAACCTACCTCCACAAAGGATAAGAGACCTGTAAAGGCACACACATATCTGCCAGTCCAATGATCACAAACACTAATATCAACAATTTAACTTAGATGAACTGAAGGATTGTATATTAGAGGTGTCCAATAACCACCAGCAACCGAACCACAACCAAAAAACCTGCGTATAAGAATAAAAGGTAAATAGTTCAGAAAAATATATTGTAAATGGATGGAGGGTTTGTGAAATTTATATTAAGTAACATGTAGTTAGGTAAAGATGTGGATTCGGAGTTATCAAGCTGAAAAATAAGAATGTCTTAAAATAAAAATGAAGAGAAATATCATGTGAAGCATGGACCCTGTGGAAATAAAATAGATGTATTTAGAAAAATATGAATTAAGTGTACAAGGTTAATTCTAAACTATGGAAATAATTGACGGTGTATAGGAGTAAAGTCACGGTTTAATGAAGTTTGACGATTAACACAATTGGGGCTAGTACGTATGTCCTTGATAATCTCCAAATCCTCATACAAATCTAACCTGAGTGTATTTTTATCTTGAATGTTGTGGATCAAAGAAACCCCTTCTGGAACCTTGAGATGATGTTTATTGACTTTAAGATGATGGGAAAAAGCAGAAGTATTGTCACGTTTGGAGTGTTCAGAAGTTCGAACTGTAGGAGACCTAAAAGTTCTGCCCACGTATGTAGCATCACAGTCAGAACATGACAATTTATAAACACCACTGCGATTCATATAGTGGATGGAGTCTTTGGTGTTGGATAGGATTTTACCAAGAGTGTTATGTACTTTAAATGAAATATTAATATTGTCAGAGCTATTAAGTATATGTTTAATCTTTTCAGAAATTGATGAGTTATGGAATGGTAATGATCTATATAAAGGAGGGATGGTTGGGTTAGAATTGTAAGCCGATTGCCGGAGGAGATTGGACTCTCTCTTACGGATAAGTTTATCAATGATGTCAGGACTGTAGTCATTGTTTACAGCTATTTGTTTAATATCATATCATATATTTAATATCATATTTTTTACATACCTCGTATAAAATTAAAAAAGCTTAATATCTGATGGTTGTATCTTAGATTTTAGACCAGGGAGAGCATTTTATGAAGAATAACTTTTTTTCGTAAAAGTGATAATAAAATAGTTATCATAAATGTAATAAAATGATGATGAGTACCTATCCGTAATTTGAGAAAAAATTTAAAAAAAATTTTCGATTAGAATAATGTAATTAGTTTTTAATTTCAAACAACTTTTCATAATAGCATTTTTTGATATTCTGAAATGTAAAGGTACTTTACTTTACTCTTTAACGAAATTCATATTTTTGACATAACTATAAAATTGATAAAATTTGATATCTGATGGTTGAGTTTTAGATTTTTGACTATCCAGAGCCTTTTATAAAGAATAAATTTTTTTCGTAAAATTGATAATAAAAAAGTTTTCCATGTGGTTCCTAACTACGCAGACATACTGTATAAGAGCTTCTGTATAAGAATTTTCAAATTGCAATGCCATATTCGGATTCAGTGTAATCAAAAACAAAATAGAAACATATTTGATCAAAGTAACATGATGAATTTAACGATATTTTTGAAATTATTAATACAAAACAATTGTTATTGTTTAAACAATTAATAAACAATTAGCTGCCAAATCCGCGAGTAGAACTTTTTACTTTAACATGTATATAAACTAACAAAAAAAGTTTTAGAAAAATATAAGCTTGTTTGAATTTTTCCGAAACAATGCATGTTTTCGTTCTAATTGCACTCCCCTAAATACAATGAGTGCCATATAAAAGTAACTTGATCAGGGCCGTCGCTACCATGTGTGCAGTGCATAGTGTGCATCGCACACGAGCGGCCGAAAGCATACCACTGATGATAATACTTTTTTTACAACGAAAATAAATTCAAAAAATTAAAAATAGTAATGATATTTCTATAAACTCTAATACCTATTCCAAACAATCTAAACAAAAATGCCAGAGCATGTTATTTATTATGAACTGCCCTTTTGCAGCTGTAGTTGTAGTCATAAAGTAGTTCCGGGAATACTTTTTAATTCAAAGGGCTGGCGGCTTTCGGACCTTATTTTTATCTACATACTTGGTCCATATGCCATGCGATTTTTTCAAATTCTGAACATTTTTAAGAGTACGATACAATAGGATACTTTCCGAGAATTTAGGTAAGTGCTTGGTCTTGGTAAGTTGCTCTCATTGAGTAATAAAATAGTCTTGTTTATTACTCGATGATTTAAAAAAATCATTTTGATTGCTCGTGCTATAATATTGTTCCTTTATGCTTATAATGTATGGTTATAGATGGGTTACAGTTCAGTCAAGTTGAGAATTTGCTGATTTCAGAGACGCTTTTGATAAACGATTTTGTTTGTAATATATTATAGTAGTGTGATCGTTTCTTTTGCACACTACTGTATTTCAAATAGGCCTGGATCCCGCGTACCAAAAAAAAGTTGATTAATAGCAAGCTGAAAATTTGTTAATAGTTTAACGGTGTCTAGTCGGGCAAACTTTGATGTATGGGAACACTGGATCAGGAGAAGATTTAATTGTGGAGCAGTTTAAAAAGTTGGAACGTCAGATTACGAAAACTTCCCATGTATTTTGTCGGACAGAACATCAAATTGATTTGTTACCCTTTCATTAAACTCTCATGCAAAAATCAGACTCCTATTACTAACCAACATGATCCCTGTCCTTAAACATGTTCTTCGTGTTCCAGTCATTAAAATGCCCAGTTGGTAATACACACCAGTCTGATTTTTGCATAAGAGTTTAATGAACTGGTAGCAAATCATTGGAAGTTATGTCCGACAAAATACATGGAACGTTTTCGTAGTCTGACGTTCCAAACTTTAAACCTGTTCCACAATTAAAACTAATAGTAATAACTTTCTTTTGGTACGCGGGATCAAGGTCTAAAAGTAACGTCAAGATTAGAGCAATTATTATTCATATACGCACGTTACGGTCTCCTGCACATGTCTTTAAATACTAGTACTTATGTTAAAACGATCAAAATGTTGAAAGGGGGCGGCAAATATTAAGTTGCACACGGGCGACCAACATTTTAGCGGCGGTCCTGAACTTGATACAGAAAGCCACCAGATATTTAAATCAAAATAGGGTCGTAAATTTGTTGAAAATGATTCCTGTATGCTTAGAATTGCTTGCCAGCAAGTTTCGTTTTATCCATACTTACCACTTATTTATATTTTTATTTGAGTGTTACTAGATTAAAACTTACTTATTCTGAGCCGAAAAATATTCAGGTTTAGATATTATTTCACAAAGCACACACTACAAAACGAACGTAATAAACAAGGCAGGCATAAACTTTTTAATATGAACTATAAACTAATTTGCGGAATAACAGAGTACAGATTCAGACATTCAGACCTATCCAAATAAGTCAAAACAAAAGTCGGTACGCTCTCAATTGGAATTGGAAATAAACACGTTGCGCCATATTATGATATTCAAACTTCAAACTGTTTGAAGAAGTTTGATTTCAAGTCAAACCTAAAGATATCGAAATCAAGTCAAGTCAAACTTTTTTACAAAACAAGTTTGGTTTTCAAGTCAAGTCAAGTTTGTTGAATAAAATCAAACTAGTTTGACTTGATGCATCTCTAAAAATTGTGTAAGAAATATATAAAATAAATACATAAATACCAGTGAAACACTCTAGTCATAGTGACTTTCTACGGAAAATCACAACTGGGAGTATTACACATTCATCATAACAACCACAGTATTACACATTCATCATAAAAATAACAGTTTTTATCGGCAACTCATTGTCGTTTCTTTTCTTGTAAAAACAGTATCGCCTCCAAATAATTTATAGCGAGGTATGAAAAATATATATAAAAATGGATGAAGACTCTGTTAGACAATTATTATTCTAATAATAATCAACCAAGTTCGTATTCCAATACTGTAACCTCATCATTTAAATACCCAACAAAAAACTAAGCCGTTGTTCTATCTGCTCTAAAAGGAGTCAAAATACACGAATATATTATTGCAATAAGAAATCTAGTACAACCAAAAAATGTATTATTTGCATCCAGCATCTATAACAATAGAATTTGTATCTATCTTTCCAAAAATGAAATCATCAATACATTGCTACCATCACACACCGTTATCCATCAACAAAACCGCAGTCGAAATAAAACGTTTAATTAATCCTGCCACAGGACTGACCATTTCGAATGTTTGTCCCACTATACCAAATTCAATACTAGAAGATGAGTTGAAAAATTGAGGCTTCATGCAATATCTCCAATAACGTTTCTGCGAGTTGGAGTACCGGACATTGCGGATATCGGATATAATTACGTATTAAATTTTCGTCGTCAAATTTTTATCACTCCTGATGAAAATATAAGTATGGTTTATTCCACCAACATACGTCTGTTTTGGATTATCGCGACAACGAATATTTCATAAGTCTAATTTTTTTTCTGGGTCTCGTTCATGTTCCTTTCCCACTAATTCCCTCACAGACATCTCATACCCCCAGCCCCTACTGTCATCATCCTATTACGGTTTTTGTTTTTTGGACCCTTGGGAATCCGGGCAGCCTGCGAGCTCTTTAAGAATTAGTCGCCTAAGTTTGAGCTTGTGCTTTCTTAGTGATACATCACCTAGATTAATTAAGATATTTCCACACCTCAGTCACCCCAATTGTGATTTCTTATACACATACCCACACAAATTCCAACAGCTACCAATAAGTTAAATTAAATTCGATAACTTTAAATCAACAAAAAATTGCTTTTTTAAATCTTAGATCTCTTGATAATAAGATTTGTTTACTGAATTTAAATATTGAATACGAAACTTTTGTGTAATGTGATTTGTCTAGCTGCACTTAGAGTATACGTGAATATATTTTTAATTATAACAACTAGCTTAATGAATTTTAAATGATAATTTTCACAATGGAGTGTGTTGCTACATAATTTCTAATTTTAACATGCTATACACCTTAGTCTTTAAATATGACAGGTTAATTTTTACCTTCCTGTGGAACTGTCATTTACATCTTGTCATCGTTCGGAAGGCCTATCCATCTCATTGTCACTTGCCGTCATACTTTCAACATGTAAACAAGTCAAATCCAGAGCTCAGATGTTACCTGGGGCAGATTAGCTAAATATTTTAAACATCCATACTTAATGTAGCTTTTTAAACCAATTTTTCCTTGACGGACTTCTTTTACTGGGCTTTGACCCACATATTTTTGTTAAATACTATTTTGGTCGTTAGCATGTACATTTCACGTGAGTATAACTGATAATTTTTTAACCGTAGTCAAAATTTCAATATCTTTGTATTATTTTATCAGGTTATATTCATTTTAGGTAAGCACTGATGATGACTGGTAAACCAGTCGAAAACTAGTTATGTGATTTTGATGTGGCCCTTTTGAGGGTTTTTAAATATACCTTTTATACAGGATTTTACTGTTTTTTGTATTACATGGTATACAGCCAACCACAGGAAAACTTTTTCCTTGTGAATTGTTGAATATTTCAGTGTGCAACATAAGAAGTACGAAAGTAAAAGGCTCTAATAATTATTCCAATAAACAACAATGTAATTTGCAATTTATTTTAATTCTTCATGTTTTGCACAATAAAATATTCGTTGTCGAAATAATCCAAAACAAACGTATATTCGTGGAATAGGGTATATACCAGACTTCATTACAATATTTTCCGACAACATCAACTATCGAATATATCTATCCACAGACAATTTAAACTGCCCTAAGTGCATGACAAAAGGTCATCGTGAAATAAATTGACCTGTTTTATCTCAAGCAATACCATCTGAAACAACCATTGAATGTAAACCTAGAATACCACTCTTAACCAAACCCCAACTAATGAGAACGGAAGCTGGAACTTCTAATAATCATACTACTAATGTTCTAATTACAGCACAAGATAATTACAATACAAAAAACAACTACAAATAATAATACTACTACTTTAAACACTGATCCCTTCATCAAAAAACAAAAAGACAAATATCTGCTGACTCTCCTGACACTCCTGAAAATCCAGACGATCCAACTATTTTTTCCAAACCAAAAAATCCAGTTAAAGCATCCAAAAGTCTCCCAACCTGATATTCTTAAATCACTGGAATCTATTAAAAGTAAAGTCGAATCTAAATTCCCAAAATTTAATTTAGAAACTACTATAACTGACCCACCAAGCACGCTCATTTATCAAAAGTGGAAAATAGATTCTGCTGACTGGGATCTATATCATCATCTTGTAGATAGTTACATTTTAGACTATTCTCCAGAGGAAGACATATATTCTAATATACAATCTTTTAATGATATTATTTTAAAAGCTGCTAATATATCTATAGGAAAAACCAAATTGTGTAAAAGAAAACCGGTGCTTTGGTGGATTCAAGAAATAGCCGGGGCGATGAAATTCAGCAAAAATGCATTTAATATTCTAAAAAGACATAAATGTACTGAGAATATTCTTAATTTTATACGTCTTAGATCTAAAACTTATCATACACTATAAATTTTTCTTATCAGAAAAAGCAAAAAAGAAATTTGGACGCCATATGTTTCCTCAATAAATTCATCAATTCAGATGCGAATTATATGGAACAAGGTACGGACACTCAAAGGTGAATATAAGCATACTCAAAAATAAACCTCCTTAAAATGCTTTCTAACAGATATTGGGGAGCTGAAACCAATGCTCTGTTACATTTATATCAGTCACTTATCAGAATTAAATTAGATTACAGTGCAATATGCTACCCAACTGCTAGTAATAATATGCTTCAAATCTTGGACGTTATCCAAAGCACATCTTTAAGACTTGTACTAGGTGTTTTTCGTTCTAGTCCGGTGGCAAGTTTTCAAGCTGCATTAAACGAACCACCCCTATTTCTAAGAAGACAACATATTTCCTTAAAATGCGCTGCTAAACTGTATAATAATATCCGTAATCGTAACTAACGGCTCCTACATACAAATTACATTTCCCACGACTGTAGCAAGAAATCGAGATATTTAAACTTTATAACGAGTTATGGATATATATAACACTAATTTGTGTAGATATTTGCTATCTACAGACCCAACTCTATCACACTGGAAAATTAATACTACCATACATTAATACTTCTTTTCCGTCGACCGTCCATTTATGATCAATTTTAACACCCTCAAAATCATTGATTAATGACCCCTATTAATGAATGATTTTCTATTAATAAACGATTTCATTATATGCAACACAACATATATTGCTTGCATAAATTAACTAAACGCTCTGTGATTCGCAGTGACCTGTGGTGTAGGCAACCAAACATATACCTATTTATATTCCCACTAAAAAATTTAAAATCAAGTAGCCGCTGTTAGTACTATCTGTCATTGCAATGGCGTACTGAGCATGGTTCGGCGGAACCAGGGCCCGGGCCCCACAGGGGCCCGCTCTAACCCGATATTTGCTCCTTTTTTTTTTCTAATTTGATGGGGACATTTTGAACTACACAAGTACACACTATAAAATGTAACTGCTTAATAAATTTTTATTCTCGTGTAGGTACAATACTTATAAATAAAAACGAAGAATCAGGGCCTATTTTACCACTAGGCCCTTGAGCCCTTCCTTGGGCCCGCATTTTAATGGGACCCGAAAAAACCATCAAAAGAAAATTTTTATTGCAAAAACAAAATAAATTTTTAAAATTATTTCATTTTACGAACAGGAAATGATATACATGAAAAGAACAATAAGAGTTATATTCATAAACCATAAAACGATCTTATCATAAAACTGCAATAAGGGTAGGTATATTGCCTTGTAGGCAATGTCGGCATCAATATCAATAAGTAAATTTGTTAGATACCTTTCCGAAGGATTAACAAGAGGTAAGATTAATAATAGGTATTGTCACGTTTTGTCATTATATTGATTCAAAATTAAATTTTAAATTTAATAGTTAGTTAGATTTTGATGCCGTTTTCTGCAAAGATGAAAGTATTGCTTGCTCGTGTTATTTTTCAGTCCTGAGATTTTTAAGTTAATTATTAATCTATCCATTAACCATTTATAGACCTGGATCCCGCGTACCAAAAAAGTTGATTTTTGTAAGCTGAAAATTTGAAAATTTGTTAACAACTTAACGGTGTCTAGTCGGACAAACTTTGATGTATGGGAACACTGGAACAGGCGAAGTTTTAATTGTGAAACAGGTTAAAAATTTGGAACGTCCGACTATGAAAATGTTCCATGTGTTTTGTCGGACAGAACTTCTAATTGATTTGTTACCATTTCATTGAACTATCATGCAAAAATCAGACTGGTGTTTATCACCACCTGGGCATTTTAGTGAGTTGAACATGAAGAACATGTGAAATGACAAGAATCATGTTGGTTAATAATAGCAGTCTGATTTTTGCATGAGAGTTTAATGAAAGAGTAACAAATCAATTGAAAGTTCTGTCCGACAAAATACATGGAACGTTTTCGCAGTCTGATATTTCAAATTTTTAACCTGTTCCACAAATAAAACTTCCCCTGTTCCAGTGTTCCCGTCCATCAAATTATGTCCGACTAGACACCCTTGAGCTAAAAACAAATTTTCAGTTTGCTATTAATCAATTTTTTTTGGTACGGGGGATCCAGGCCTATTAGTCGTTTTATTAAATTTCTTAAAAACTTATTTTTCATTACTAAGTAATCGTTTCGTTATTATCATGAGTTATAAACATTTAAGTTGCAGTGGAAAACGAAAATCAAAACGAAAATAAAAAATTAATATAACAAGAACGGCATGCACAAAAAGATGCAATATTATCATATTTTACATCCCACAACAGTGCGCAAAAATGAAGTTCGTCCTCCCATCCTGTTGCTGATCAATCTATGGTGACTAATGAAAGTGATAGTGAAAATAAATTATATGATGAAGGGCGAGTTGCAATCAAAGAAAATGATGACTCTCCACTGTTGATTTTCAAGTGACTTCGCCTGGTACAAGTACATCGCCGTCATATGCTATGGAAAACAACAATGTAGGAAGTAACTCTTTTCCTAGCGATATAGGGGATTGGTCAAAACATTTAAATCTTGAATTTCAACAATATTTTATAAATAATTAACCGAATCAAAATATTGATAAAATTGGTGAATGTGTTACACAATTAGTTCATAATAAAACCAGACATTTGCAAAGTGCGATTTTTTGTAAAACGAAAAAATGGGGAAAAATTCTTCGCGAGTTGTTAGTGTTGAAGCGTTTTACATGTCTTCTCTAAATGGGATCAAGGATAGACTATCTACTAAGATACTGGGTGGTCGAAATGGGGCTAGTAGAAGGAACATACACATAAAGCTTCATGCATACGACAGCTCATTTTTTGTGCGGTGGCGGGTCGTAGATTCGTTGGGAGGGGTAGGAGGGTTTAAAGAAGACTAACTACATAACCAAATAAGCAAAGGATACTTACACAGACTTGAGGACTTTCCTACTATTTAAACAAATTGGGACGCCGTTTGAAAAATCCTCAAATTCTCATATCGAGTACTTACTGGAAACCAACTGGGGGACATTCATCGTAGATTCCTCGTTGGGGTTATACTGGGCTATCATTTACCTTTATTGGCTTCTATGCCATTACATTTTCTTCTATTCTAAAACTTAATTCGCTTGTATTAGATATCTGTTAATAATTTTCTTAAAGAGGTTACAGAAATAAAAATGTGTACATTTTATAATGTTTATTTAAACCTTTATACCTTATTATTTTATTTTGAGAATAAACATATTCTCAAACAAGAAATGAATAATAAAAACAAATATATGATTTTACAATCCTTAACCTTATTTTTAGCAGTGTACCAAAACAAAAATTTGACTTATGGCTGTTAAAAATCACTGCCATTAAATTTACTTTACATAAAACTTTCCATGTTGAAAACAAACTATTTAAATATTTAAAACCTTTACCAAATTAATCCACTTGGAATTTAAATAAAATAAACATTATTCCATACCTTAATTTTTAAAACAAAATCCTTGTCACATGTCACACTTGGAACTTCAAAATTTTCCATTCGAGATTGGGGGGAGGGAAGACATTCAATCCTAACCAAACAGGAAACAGGATAAAATTGATACCAAATGAAATATCATCTTCAATACAGGAATGTTACCATAACATCATCAAAAAACTGGAAAAGCTTGGAACCATAGAATCGCACACTACTTTACCGGCAAATCAAACTGCGTCACACTGTTGCACATGAATATATCCAAACTAATTGCTGTGAAACTATTGTAATAATATTCCTTGACAAGTTAAAAATCCTTTAGTTCTTCTACCATAAGAAGAAAACCATTTTAAAGCCGGCAAAGTGCGACTTTCTGCGAGTCTGTTAGTTGAGTTCTACACAAAAAGATGCTTAACCTTCAGTCGTGCTTTCAGAACTTAACTTTATTTTCAGCGGCGTACCTTGCCTTTCGAAAATTCTCTTCATGCGCCGAGCCGAAGCATTTCTCGACCGAGATATTAACCAATCGCCAACTAAAACTCAAGGATCTTTCAAAATTCAGACCAATAATATCATAGGGTTTTTAGCGCTCAAAATTTAAGGGAAATATACTGGGACTTTTTGAGGATTCATTCTAGAATAATAAATGTTTATACAAGTAAACAGGAAATTTCCTATGATTTTACTATGTTGTGAAATATTTTGAAATATTTCGAACAGGAGCGGCTTAGGAAATTTTAAAGATATATAAACTCGCCAAAATAAATTAGAAAAATAAATATTTTTTTTTTTGGGATAAGATTAAAATTAATGAATTTTATAAAACATTGTAGTAGAAATCCATCTGCTACAGTGTACAGTGCTAAATGTAGCCGTGTTCATTGTTACGTTTGCAAAATGTTTTATACGAACATTGTTGTTTTAACTTGGGTATAATGACTGGAAAAATATAAATAGGACAGTTATTCAACATGAGCGATCTGCTGAGCATATTTCCTCAATTGGTACGTTAGTCAAGAGAAGTAGTACCAACAGCAGGCCAAATTGTAATATTAATGGAAAAAAATATTTAGGAGAAAAGGAACATTGGAGAAATGTTCTTGTGCGTCCCTTTGACGCACAAATGTGAACACGTGTGTCCCTTTTTTTTCGAAATCCTGAAAAAACTAGTTAATATTTTTGAAAAATTTACCAAGGGCCGAAAGTCCCTTAGAATAAGTAAACAATTTCTTTTGAATGAGACATTTAAAATCAAAAATCACACTAAATTTTCTCTTTTTTTCTCACCCCTGTAACTGATTAAATAAGCATTAAAGAAGTTTTCGGCGACTTACGGCCCTCGGTAATAACCCAATCTTTCATTCTGCGTTTAAATCTTTTAAAAATACTTATTAGTTTTCACAGGATTCGAAAAGAATTAATGTATGCATTGGAGCCGAAATTTGCGCCTATTCCCATAAATGTTGGCGAAAATTGCTTTATTAATTTTTTCTTAAGAAAACCTCGTCGTTTGATTAAATATATAAATCCCACCGTTATCCAAGGTTTTATTTTTTCTATTTTTTTTTTAAGCTTTTTACCTCCCTATGGGTTTGTATGTAATTATCTAACTTATTTTTTTTTATTTAAATTTACGTGTCTCGGCTGCAATGGCCATTGACACAAACAATATTGGTTATACATAATTAATTAGAATAAGGACTTAAAACTTATTATTATAACAGTTAATTTCTAATCTTAAATAACATTAAGTAAAAAGTATGAAGAAAAAAAAATGGATATACAATCATGGGATATAGAGACGTACAACTAATTATTACAACAACTATTAATTATTAATTATAATGATTAATTATTAATTACTGAATTTTGAATAACAGGTAGAGATTATAAAGACAAAAGATCATATTGTGTTAAATAATTGAATGTCTTCTTAGAAACTAATTAAGTTTATGTTGATTTCTCTGCATCACATACTGAGGACACTCAGTAAGGATGTGTTTCACGCTTAAAACACTAAAGCAAGTTTGACAATTAGGCTTCGGTTCAGACTTCATTAAGTATTCGTGTGTGTATCGGGTATGTCCAATTCTCAATCTTCTAATGACTGCTTTTCCTTTTCTAGTCATAGTTGGGAGTTCAAATATATTGACAGTCTGCCGGATCTCGTGTAATGTGTTTTTGATTGTGTTCCAGTGGATTTGCCAAGAGATATGTTGTTGCTGCTTAAACATCTGCTTCAAATCACTACGGATTTCAACATGTTCTTTTGAATGCTGACCATTTAGGGTAGAGGCTAGTTTGGCGACGTGATCTGCTTTGTCATTACCGGGGATACCGATATGGGATGGTATCCAGATGATAGTAACAACAACGCCTTGAGAAGCAAGTATACTATAGATGTTATGGATTTCGTGAACTAAAGGATGTTGAACATCTGATAGGAATCTCGAACAATGATAAGGAATCTGTGCATATTGCTTGGTTTTTACTATCGATTTCTAAGGATTTAAAAGCTTGTAATATCGCGTATAATTCTCCAGTATATACGCTGCATACATCTAGTAATAAAAATGATTTTATAGTCTTATCAACTGTGGTAGCAGCACATCCAGTTCCTATTTCACTTTTGGAAGCATCTGTGTATAAAATTTTTTGGAATTGGTTGTTCTCTATGATTTCTTCAAAGTATTGTTTTATCACGACGCTCGGAGTTTCGTGTTTGTTGTAGGTCAACAAAGAAGTATTTAAATGTAGGATTGATCTGCTCCAAGGAGGGGTAGCTGGAATTGGATATGGAAGTGTTTTGGTAAGATCGATGGGATTTCTTAAGGTTGATTTCTGGATTTCAATAATTGATTGGATCGTTTTCGGTAAATCTGAGAGAGGTTTTGAATTTATTAAACGATAGACGGGGTTAGATGGATTTGCGGATACTGTAGCAAAGTAAAATTGTAGGAGATACTCTCGTCGAATCCAGAGGGGTGGTTCATTAGCCTCGCAATAAAGGCTCTCTACAGGACTGGATTTGAAGGCGCCTAAACAGAGACGAATGGAAGTATTATGCACAGAGTTGAGTAACCTTAAGTCAGACTTTGACGCAGACATGTAAATGAAACTACCGTAGTCCAGTTTGGAGCGAATTAAGGCTCTGTAGGCATTGAGTAAAATACTTTCGTCTGCACCCCAAGTATACTGTGACAGTGCCTTGATTATATTAAGCCCCTTGCTGGTATCTCCTTTTAGTTTGTTAATATGCTTTTTCCAAGTTAGTCTACTATCAAAAATTAAACCAAGTATTGTGTAGTGTGTTACAGTTTGAAATGGAATCTCGTTGTGATATACAATAGGATTTTGGCTACAAGGTCTTCTGCTAAATCGAATTAATTTTTGATTTGGAAGGTGATAGTATTTATCCTGTCTTTTTAGCCCATTCGTTAAGTTGATTTACGGCGGTTTGCAGTACTTTACATGTGGCGGTTGTATTTTTTCCTTGACAATATAGAATAAGATAATCCGCATACATTACATATTTGACTGGTTGACAAACACTCGAACAGATGTCATTTATTGCGAGTATAAACAAGGTTGTACTGAGTACGGAACCTTGTGGGACTCCGTTATTTTGTGGGTATGTTGCAGATATTTCACCGTCTACTTTTACCTTGAAAGTTCTTTTTTTTTAAGTTTTGTACGAAGAAATAAATATTTCCTGTAATATTGCATTGAAGAAGCTTTTGAAGAATGGCTGGTCGTGAAATGTTATCGAAGGCTCCTTCTATATCAAAAGCGGTAGCGATAACATCTTGTTTATTCGAAAAGGCGGTAGCTATTTGTGTTTGCAGTAACACTAAATTATCAAGTGTAGAACGGTGGCGTCTGAAGCCAGATTGGGTTTCGTTAATTATAGCATATTTTTCTAGAAGCCACATTTTCTCGAGAAGTTTGCATGACGAGTAGGTCAGTGAAATTGGCCTATATGATTTTGGCAGATTGGAAGATTGATCGGGTTTTTTTATTGGTATGATGATTGATTCGGGCCATATACGAGAAAATTTCTTAGTAAGCCACATTTTGTTGTACAGATTTAGAAGTTTTGCAAGGCTGGATTCAGATAAATATTTTAAAAATATTATGGAATATTATCTGACCCGGTAGTGGAGTTTTAAAAGACGCTAGAGCTACTGTTAATTCTTCTAGTGTAAAAGAGAAGTTGATAGCGGTTATATCATGTCTACTAATTTAAGGAGTGTGAAAAGTTAACGAATTTTGCTCATTTAGATTTTGGTTATGCTCGAGTTTATATCTAAATTTCAGTGCGAAACTTTCAGCCATAATATGCGAAGTTGATTGGTTATCTGTAATTACTTTTCCTTCCTGTGTAATTGCTGGGATTTTTGGTGAAGATTTCTGTTCTTTAATTTGTCTTATTTTTGTCCACACTTGTGTTGGAGAAGTATCACTGGTAAGAGTCGAAACAAAATTTTGCCAGGAATCTTTCTTACTCTTTTTAACAACATATTTAGCTTTAGCTTTTAGTCTTTTGAAGCAAATCAGGTTTTCTTGACTTCTCTTTCTTCGATATCTGTTACGAGCAGTTTTACATTCTTGTACTATTTGTTCGCATTCTGGATTCCACCATGGTACAGCCTTTTTAGAGGGGCATATTGATATTTTCTGGACATGAGTATCTGCAGCCATGATAATGCAATTTTTAAAAAGAGTTATTGTCTCGTCAATATCTTCAGACTTTTGTACTAATGAGAGTAGGTTTTCGGCACTACTTTTGAAATGATTCCAGTCTGCTTTAGCAATATTCCACTTAGTGGCGGTGCAATGTTTTTTATGACTATTTGTTATGACTATCGGGAAATGATTACTATGGTATAGGCTATCTAACGTATACCACGAGAGTAAATCAGCTAACTTGGGATCACATATACTTAAGTCAATAGACGAGTAACTTCCTGATGCGCTATTAAAATATGAGTTAGCTCCACTGTTCATCAAACAAGCATTATTGCAATTCAATACGGTTTCTATGATTTTTCCTCTTCCGAATGTTTTCTTGGAGCCCCACATAGTATTATGGGCGTTGAAGTCTCCGACTAGTATAAATGGGCTAGGTAGTTGGCGGACTAAATCATCTAACTCGATTTCAGTGAGGTTATAGTTGAGTGGAATATAAATACTGCATATAGTTATTTTATCAGGACACCAGATAGTTACTGCTATAGCCTCCATATTAGTGGTTATAATATGATGTAAAGAAAATAAATCGTTAGGCACGAAAATAGAGGTTCCTCCACTTGCTCTAGTAAATGTTGTTCGAAGAAAATGGTAACCTTCAAAGTTTTTAAGCTCTCGTTTATGAGAGTCTTTAAAATTAGTCTCTTGAAAGCAAATTATATCGGCTTCTGTATTGTTTATTAGCTGTTGTATGCGTTCTAAGCGAGTGTAAAACCCATCGCAATTCCACTGATATAGCGTGAAAGTAATGGCTTTAGGTAGTTAAGGAAGAGTCTGAGAGATAATCGTTATCATTATTGGTTGATTGAGATTCTGTACTTTCCGTTTCTCTTTTGTCTATATTTAACTGTTTTTATTTTCATAGAGACTCTTGTGAATCTATTTTTCGCTGTTCTGTCTTCAAGTGAGGGGTATATTTTTGACATATCGTCAAGGAGTGCCTGGATATTTGGAGTGAACTCCTGTGAAATAAAAATGTATACCATTTTCATTCAGTTGCAATGCGAAGGCAAAACAAACCTACTTTTCAATTAGAATACGGAGTGCAGTCCAGTCCCTTAAATCGCGATTTTCGGCTCTTATTTGAGCCTTCATCGGAAGGAACGTGGGCACTGTTCTCCATATTTTAACTGATTCGTATCGAGAGGTTTTTCCACCCATTGCAACTGAAGTGATGATAGTAGGTGGCTAGCGCCATCTGGCATTGAAAGACGAAGTAGTTTTCAATCCTAATAGTAAGTTATTAATATTGAAAATATTAGAAATATTACTAAAATATTTTTAAATTGAAAACTTATTGGTACACTTTCCTGGTGACACCTCCAAGACTTCTACAATTTGCAAGTCAAATGGATGCTGCAGTGAAGACGAGAGGGAAGGAATTCTACACTATGCAATTCACAACCCCCGTCTGCAACTGGTAAAGTTCCAACGGAAAAATGCACCCAGTTACTCTACGGAGTAATACGACTATAAAATAAAAATGTATACCATTTTTATTCAGTTGCAATGCGAAGGCAAAACAATCCTACTTTTCAATTAGAATACGGAGTGCAGTCCAGTCCCTTGAATCGCGATTTTCGTCTTGAACTCCTGTGCTTCGTGCAAGGGGTTATCACTGCCGAATGTATTTTCAAGGAAGGCTAGGAAATTTTCAACAGGAAGGGAAAATGAGTCTGGATTTTCTTGAAAAAGATTTTGGATAGTGTGAATTGTGGAATTAGTTAATTTAGACTTATCGGGGAAGTCTTTCTTAGATCTTTTGGCTTTATGCTTAGTGGGAACAATTACATCTGATGTGGGCATTTCATTGATTTTAGTGGGTGTATTTTTAGAAGTTTGTGTTTCTAAAAAGCTTGTATCACTGATGTCAGAACGACTTCGTTTCTGACTGGTGGATGGGGAAGAAAATCATTATTTGGGGTTATGGAAGTAATGGGAATATCGACTGTATTTATTTGTTGACTAAGATCTAGATTATTTGTTGGGTTTGAAAGTGTGTCATTATTTGATATTAGGGAAGTGGGACTGGGTTCAGTAGGGAACGACTGTTCATTTAGGGAAGGATTTATAGGAGGATTTTGACAATTATTTGCCGTGTGACCTTTTAGTTTGCATAAAAAATAAACCATTTCATCTGTAGAGAGAAATATCCTGTGAGAGTTGTTGTAAAAAGGGATTATTATTGAAGCTTGGAGCTCAAAGTTTTGTGTGGATCGAGTGACATATACTTGTCTTCTGAAACTCATAATATGAGTAAATACATCACAGGGGATTCCAGCTTTTAGATATGAGACTGGTGACGCGAGTTTTAGACCTAGATCCTTGAGATATTTTTCTATGATGTCGTGTGGGATTGATGGACAAACGCTGGAAATTATAAGCCTTTTAGCTGGTGTTACTAGTCTGCGTACTGGTAGTTCAACTGTATTTATTTTAATTGTAGGATGTTCAGTTATAATTTGATAGACGGGTTCAGAATTTGTAAGGTAGATACAGATTCTGTTATTAGAAATTCCTGAAGCGAAGCAGATGTTTTTCGGATTAACAATATTACCTATGGCCTTGACATAGTCAAGTAGTACTAAATTTGGTTCTGCATGAATTAAAATTGCTTCGGTCTTCTTCGAATACTTCGGACGCGGTTTAGTCATAGTAGCAGTTGCATATGAACTAGTAAGATTACTGGAAGAATTGGGTCCAGACATGGTGTTGCTAACAGTGGGGGAACATTGATTTAAATTGTTACTCATGTAGTCAAAAGTTACTTGAATTTGTTTATATTAACGCTTTGGATGTGTGGAAATAAATGATAACCTTCGATACATCACTGCAATACTGATTGACTAACTGTTGGCGTTCGTTGGGACGGGATAGCAACAGTGAAACACTATTGACAGTGTGACACTGAATTTGTTTAAGTTGCAAGATTATTATGTAAAATACCTCTTACTGAACGAAGTTACGGCTTGTTCTTGATGATTTACACGTAACACAATTGGTATTAGTCACTATTTGCGCGAAAACTAATTTTAATAACTAGTATTTACAGTAATAATTACAAATTTCGGCACCAATTTACAGATCGATACATACACGTTCTGACGTTAGTTTGACAGTCTCTAACTTATTTATAAAAATGTATCATACATAATATATTATGCAATTTGAGAATCTGTTTTGTTCATTTCTTAAAAGCTGTTGTAGTTTTACGATATTAAGGTTTTAGTTATGACTGGAAATTTAGATGTAGAAAATTTTTGAGTTTTTTTATTTATAAAAACAGCTGGAGTAAAGTGATCAGTGGTCAGTCATGTCAGTATGAAGTTTTTGTAAATATATGATGATTTATATTTAACTTTTATTAAAAACTTTTGATATACAATGTGTGTTTTATTGGGTGGGGGGCCCACATCCCAACTAGAACCAGGGCCCGCGGATCTATCGGTACGCTACTGTGTCATTGTATATCATTATTTACTTTATTGTTTAAAATTCTGTGTATTTGAAAAATCAAAAGATGAATATATCTTTATTGCTGAAAAGTACGATCGACGGAAAAGTTTTGTAACGAACTCGTGAATTAAAATGGCAATTAACAATCTCGAACATTAACGCGCTCGCCCCGCTCACGCGTTAAAATATCTCAATTGTTAATCTCCCTTATTAATACATTTGTTAGTTAAATAGCTATTAACCTTCATAAGGCGGTGCGGGGTGCAGGTGCACCCCAGATCTCGTTTTTCTCACCTATCTTTTTTATTAATTTTTTTTTATTTTTGTCCATTTTTTTATTTGCATTCAAGTCAATCCTTAACGCACTCCACCCATTACAGCATTTAAAACTCTTTGCGTTTAAGTGCTTTTTTATAAAAATGACTGTAGGGTACACATGATGAAAATTTCATATCCTGAATTGGATGTTTCTGATGTTCCACCTGGAGCTAACAGTGGTACGGGACAAGGTCGGTGTTACTTATGTCTCAGAAAAAAAGACAGAAAGTCCCGACATTACTGTATTGTGTGTAAAAACTTTGTGTTGCTCACTCTGTGAAAAATTTCATGTGTTTGTCTTGCAACGATAATAATTTTTTTTTAAGAAGAAATGAGTGCTTTGTTTGCAAAATTATATTTCATAGTATACTAAGCAAGTCCTATTTATCTTTCAAATCAATTTCCACGATGTTCACTTATGAAAAACAATGGATATACGGATGAGGTGCAAATGCACCCCGCACCGTCGTTTACGTAAGAATCTAAGCAACGCCTTAGGAGGGTTAATAGCCCACCCAAAAAACGACACAAATCCCATCCTCATTATTCACTTATAATTCTAACAAAATATGACTACCATAATATTAAGATTTTCACTGACGCTTCAAAAACCGAAAATGGCTGTGCCGCAGCATTTATAACAGACTCTATGGAATACGCTATACGAATACCTATTTATTGCAGTGTATTTACTGGAAAAGCTATTGCAATTTTAAAGGCGCTTGAATTTTGCCAAACTAATACAGATCCTAATATTCTACTAATCACAGATTCACTATCAGTACTTCAATGCAGAAAACATATCTATCCATCTCATACTATTATCCAAAAAATAAAATGTATGATATATTTATGCAGAGCAGAAATATAAACATTCACGTCCTTTACACATAGATATTACAGGCAATGGAAAGGTCGATGCCCTAGCACTTAAAGCAACTACTGACGAACACATTGATATTATCCAAAGAATTCCAATCGCAGATATATATTTGAATATAAAGCAATATTGGCAGAATTGTTGTGATTCGAATAGCTCAAAGCTCAAAGAGATCAAACCTTACATTAATATCCAGCTCCCTGAAAAGAGAAGAGAACAAGTGGTAATAAAACGATTAAGAATTGGGCATACAACATTAACCCATAAGTACTTAACAACCAAAGAGTTACCACCACAATGCTCATACTGTAGATGCCTGATAACAGTCCAGCACATTCTTACAGAATATCCACTTTACTCGTATGAACGAAGCATCAACAACATTTCTGAAGAACCAAGTCAGCTGAAGAATATATTAAATTATAATTTATCCAGTGCAATTAATTATCTTATAAAGGATATAAATTTATTTTATAAAATGTAATCATTATATTGTAATAGTTCAACATCCGCTAATAACCTTCCATGGTTGATGCGGCTTTATGTAAAGAAATAAAAAATAAATAAATTCAAAAATTTGTGTTACAATAAATAAATTTATTTATTATAACAAAACAGAAGCAACCTTGACATAATGCGTTAGTTATGTGGCTCTACTCGAGTTACCTTGTAGGAAAAAAAAAATGAGGAAATTTGCTCCATGGGAAGCCAATAAAATTCATTTTTTTAATGTATTCCGATTTTGAACTTTCGAGATTCCATTTTTCCAACCTAATTTTTTATTTAAATTTTCGTATTTTTGGTATCTTTCACTCGTAATACCCATAGTAATTATTATTATAATATTATATATTATGAGTCCTTTAAAGATATGAAAGTTTGTGTGGGGAAATACGGCCGAAATAAAACGGTGATGGTTTGAAAATTACCACCTTACTGTTTATATCTTCTCCGTACATGCCGGTCAACTTTGACCGGTTTTTTTTTAAAGAAACATCCTGCCGCGCTCTTTCCAATGCTGTTTTCATAATTTACTTTAATAGTTGCCAAGATATTATATTTGTTGATAAGCAAAAAAATGTTAATAACTTTAAAATATCCCTGAGGCCGCTTAAATAGCCTAATTTTAATTCTGTAAAGTACATTAGATATGCAAAATAATTATTAGTTAACAATTTAATTGTTGCTAAACTGTTCATTCAATTTCTATCGGCTATTGGAAATATAATATCTACTAAATGAGCTTTTATGTCACCGAATTATTTAAAATTATTTATAAATATTTACTTACCTAAAATTTTAGTTGAAAATTAAAGATTTTGTTGGAAAAACCTGCATTTTCCGTGAAAAAATTTGAGTCGAAATAAATCGGAAAAAACCTGTCTATGCAGAATTTAATTATGGTGAATTTATATTTAAGCGTTTTTGGAGTAAAGTTAAAATTTTTGGAGTTGTAGAGAATAATTAAAAAAAAAACGATTTTGGGGTGCAATTTTGTTTATAAAAAAAGTAGCACACTATCTGCAGACTTTGTATACCCATATTATTATTAATATGTAGAATCATAAGATTCTATTCCAGTAATGAAAATGCTGGTAAATAACTTTTCCTTGTATTTTGCTAATTAGCACAGAGTATACAGTGACGAGCGCGCTAATAACCGGCAAAATAGCACAAAAGATGAAAAACGTATTAAATTGTGAGATAAAATGAAATGAAACTAGTCGAGCTGGGAAATTTAGCGATAGTAACCATTTTATTTACATTATATTGATTGTTTCTCAGTTTTACACGTATCAGAGGAGTATTTCGACTAAAGCTGTCACTGTGACAGTGGTATTTGCCAAACCCGTCCGATACGTCTAAAGGTGGGAAACAATCAATATTATGTAAATTAATAGGTTAATATCGCTAAACCCAGCTCGACTAGTTTTATTTCTTTTGATATCAAAATTGAATACGTCTTCCATCTTTTATACTATTTTGCCGGTTATTAGCACGCTCATCACTGTATATTTATAATTTATTAAACCACTGTTACTCAATTTTTAGTGCAGACAAATTCATATTGCTGCCCAACAATTCAAATGGTATTACTGGAATAAAAGTAATCGTCAGTTATTATTAATGTTTTTGATACTGACACAACACCCAATATCAGTAACCTGTCATGGATTTGCTACCCAAAATCGCACTCTTTTGTTAAAAGTAAGCAACTAGAATCTTGTAAGTATGGCTATACAATTTTCCGAAAAACTGGAAGTTCAATTCTGTAGTGGTATGGCAAAACTTGATATGTCCGATTTTTGTCAAAAGGAGATTAGTTGTTTGATATATTATTTGGTGACATTTCTTCAATTTGGCAGAGATTGTTATATCTGCGGTGAAGGTAAAACCGTTAAAAAGGAGAATGATATATAAGATATTTATAGTTCTTCAACTGTATCTTTGCATATCGTCATCATTCGCATTATAGAAATTAAACCAAAATAAATATGTAAGCCAAACGTACCTACGTCCGGCATAAGGATTATACCCTATTCCACGAACATACGCCTGTTGTGGATTACTTCGACAACGAATATTTTACTGTGCAAAATAAGAAGAACGAAAGTAAATTGCAAATTACATTGTTGTTTATTGGAAGAATTATTAGCGCCATTTACTTTCGTACTTCTTATGTTGCACAGTAAAATATTTGTTGTGGAAGTAATCCAAAACAGGCGAATGTTCGTGGAATGGCCCATAGACAATAGCTAATATTATAATAGACGTTTGTATGTCATTTATTGGCATCTAGTTTGTCCAATAACTTGTCTACAGTAAATAAATATTTAAACCCTAGTATCAGAAATTAAAGTGTTTTTATTAAAAATAATCAAATATATGGTGCAACTTAGCTGCAAATATATCGCCATATTATGTTCCTGTTGTCTGTAAATTTGGATTTAGATTTACAAAGGTTACGAATAAGAATATATGGTAACATAAAATGCGATATGAGAAGATTAAAATGTAAGGAAATAAAAGATACCGTCGTCGTCGCAGAGATCCCTTTAGAGAAGCTAAGTGACAGGGAGCAAACATATAAAGAAAACAAAAACCCTTAAAAAATATTAATATTATTTCACACTATCAGCAACCTTAAGTTTAACAGTTAACGAATGTCGTACCTACCTATCCAAATATTACTCCACATCTTCATTGTAATACCTCAACATTCCTACCTTCAACCACACCACAGCCAGTACAAAACACTCCTGAATGTCAAACCGTACAAAATAGTAAAAAAAGTCTCAGAATTCTCGAACTAATAAATGCCAAAAAAAAAAACAAAAATCAACGACTACTACTGGCTGCAGAAACCAATCGACACCAACAACCGATTCAGTGAGCTGTCAGAAGAGGGAGAAGCGTCCAGTGAAAACAACGAAGCTAATAAGCCCAATGACAAACCGAAACCTCCACCTATAACAATTTACAATGTAGAAGCTATAGATAGGTAGAAGATTTTCAAATGTGTTTAATGGACAGGACAAAATGAATCAAGAGATTGTTCTCGCAAAACAAGAGATGAACATGTAAAATGCGCCAACTGCGGAGGGAATCACCCTGCGAATTACAGAGGCTGCAACGTACACAAACAATTACAGCAACAATTGTATCCTGCACTACGAGAGAAAAGCAACGCCTTACCACAAAATCAACAAACAGCTAACAGATATATACATCCTGGAATGACATATGCTCAAGGAACAAATAACTAAGTACAAACCAATCAAATAATAACAGAAAATATCCAGCCTGTCAACAGCATGGCTAAACTAGAGGAGATGCGAACTAAACTAATGAAGCAAATGGGGACAATGCTAAATTTACTTACCGCAGTCGTTAGTAAATTAGCTTAATGACAGTACGACCCAAATATAAAATAGCTATTTGGAATGCCAATGGCCTACAACAACACGCATTAGAAATAAAAACCTTCCTCATTGAGCAAGATATCGACCTAATGATGATTTCTGAATCACATTTTACAGATAAAAATTATTTTTGTATTCCGAAATACAAACTATACTTCACAAAACATTCAGATAACAAATCTTATGAAGGTACTGCTATAATCATAAAAGAAAACATCACACATTACGAAAGAGAGAAATTCGACAAAAATTAACTACAAGCTACTTGTATTACAATCGAGGATGAACACGTTCATATAACAATGTCTGCCATATTATACTGCCCACTCAAACATAATAACAAACAGATACACTTTGAAGGTTTTTTCAATACACTTGGAAGCAGGTTCTTTGCAGGAGGTGACTATAATGCTAAACATGTCATTAGGGGCTCACGAATTACAACTAAAAAAGGAAGAGAATTTGTCAAAACAATGAAGGCTAACAATCTACAATACATATCTACAGGCGATCCAACATATTGTCCATCAGATAGTAATAAAGTTCCAGACGCCATAGACTTGTGTATCACGAAAGGTAGTGATACTAAGAAATGTAAAGCAGAATCTTATTTTGATTTATCATCCGATCACTCTTTAGTAATAATAAAGGTTAACTCTCAGATAACAAATAAAAAAAACAACCGTCTCTGTAGGATGAACTAGAACATATTCCGGAACAAACTAGATAATTTAATTTTCCTAGACTTATCGTTAAAAACTGAATTAGACATCGAAACAGCAGTCGAAAACCTAACAAAGAATATACAAGAAGCATCTTGGTTAGCCACTTCAAACTATGAAACACCTCTAGGCAAAAGTGAAACATTCCCCACATTAAAGACAAAATTGCTGTCAAAAGACAATTACGGAAACAGTGGCAACAGGCAAGGACCGCTGAAAACAAGAACTGTTTTTCTTTTGATTTATTTGTAGACCCAGCTTATACGCTTCATTTATACTAATATTTCTGTTATCTCTTTCAGTCTCTTTTCACTCGTCGCTACAATTGCCACACCATCTGCATATCCCACTAATAATTGATCACTCTTGTGCAATATGTGCCCATTTCTATTTAAGTTGCTACTCCTAATGATTTTTTCTAGTATCATGTTAAATATTATCGTTGACAGCGGGTCTTTTTGCCTAAGCCCGGATCTGACTGTAAAATTTCCTGGGTTCCTTCTTTTACTCTTATGTTGCAGGTTGTATGCTTCAGTGCCATCGTCAATAGTTTCTTTAGCTTCGTAGGTATGTCAAATTCTTCCATAACTTCCACAATTTTTCTCTCTTGACAAAGTCGCACGCCTTTTTAAATTCTAAGATTAATACTATTGCCGGGATTTTGTGTTCAAAGCGGCTATTCAGTACCTCTTTCATTATGAATATCTGATCGGCTGTTCCTCTGCCTTTCCTAAACCCTGCTTGGTATTCCCCTATCTGTGGTTTAACTATTACTTACAGCCTGATTTTAATGATTGTCGCTATTATTTTATACCTACATCTAGCAGTGATATTCCCCGATAGTTTTACACTCTGTGTCATCGCCATCATTTAAAATCTGTATTGTAGTTGCTTTTTCCCAATCATTCGGCATCTGCTTCTCTCTACATATGTCCAAAATTATTAGTTCATACAGTTTACGTTTGATCTCTCTGCCGACATATTTAATACTTTAAATTGCTATTCCATTCTGCCGGCGGCGCTCTTATTATTTTTCATGTTGCTTAAGATTGTTTCTACTTCTTCTTCTGTCGGTTCTTGTACTTCAAGATCGTCTTCTCCTAATGTCTGTCATTATTCTTCCTCTGGGTTTTCGTTTAGCAATTCGTAAAAATATCCTCTCCATCTCTCTTTCATTCTTTCTTCGTCGCCTAATAAGTTTCCTTCCTTGTCCTTTATATACATATTGTTATTATATTTTTCCCCCTTCTTAGTGTCTCTGTATAGAAGTTTCTAATTTCTTTTCTTTTACAGAAGACTTCTATTTTTTACTTTTTTTTCATCACTTGCTCTTTTCTTTTGTCTGTTTACCTTTTCAGTTTTGCTCGTTGTTCCTTATATGCTACTTTTGCATCAGGTTGCTTTGTTTGCAATGCTAACATTCTTAGTTTATTTCTTTTTGCTGCTTCTGCCCATTCTTCATCCCACCATGTTTCGTTTTTCTGGGTTTTTTTTATATGGTAATGTTTGCTCCGTAACTTTCTTTATTATGTCCTATAATTGTTTCCATTGGTCGTTTATACCCTCTACCTTATCATGTTCGCTTTCTTGGCATATTCGTTGAAATTCTTTTTCATACCTTTGTTGCACTTTTGTTTCCATCAGCTTTTCTGCATCAAATCTCTTAATTCTAGTTCCTTTCTTTTTATTTTTTCTCTATTTTCTTTCTTTTATCTTGACTTCTATTCTGACTAGAAAGTGATCCGAGTCCATACTGGCCCCTCTACAGGATCTTACATTCTTTATGGCTGTATGATGTGCTTTATCTATAACTACATGATCGATTTGATTTGTGTTTTCGCTATTTGGTGCCATCCAGGTTCCTTTATAAATATCCTTACGCTTGAAATGTGTGCTCATTACTTTCATGTTCCGTTTTTCCGCGAACTCAATTCTTCTTCTTCCGTTATTATTTGTTATTTCATGTTTGCTTTCTCCTCCTCCTTTTTTTTTCTGTACTTTATTTACTTTCCTATTTTAGCATTCATATCACCGATGATAATCATGGTGTTTTGCTTGTTCAGTTTATTGTAGTCTCTTTCTAGTATTTTATAAAATTCGTCTTTTAAGTATTCCGTCTTCTCCTCTGTTGGTGCATGTACGTTTACCAGTGAGATGTTACTTTTATCCTTTATTTCTAGGCAGCACATTTTATCAGAGATAGGATCAAACTTCACGATATTTCCCTTCAATTATTTCTTTACCGTCAAAGAAATATATCCTTTTCCAAGCCAAATCCATATACATATCGTTTTTTCTCCTCCACTGTAAACAAAATATAATAATCTGTCAGCTCCGTATTTCTGATTTCTTTTATATGGGTCTCTTGAAGTGCTAACACGTCCAGTTTTTATTTCTTTGCCTCTATTTCCAGTGTTTTTACTGCACCTTCTTTATTGATCCCTCGTACGTTCCTTGTTACAAACCTCACATGGTTTTCTTTTATTCCCCTTATTTTTTCCTTATGTAAATACTCTTTGTCCTTTTCGTTATCTTGTTTTGTTACCCTGTAATCCATTCGTACATCTTTTATTTGGCAATTGTTTGTTGTAGTCCATGTGGTGAAACCGCTCCCGTCTGAAAAACATTTCTAATTCGGTTTCTCTGCGGATTCATATTCAAAAATGTCCCCTTTAAACAAATCTGGGAATTTTTGGGCAGAAATTGTTTAAACAATTTTTGTAAACAAATACATAATTGCTCCAAAAAATATGTTATAGATTTTTTGGGTCATTCTAAACAAGATTTACAAGTTATCTTGTGATTTTTCTCAAAAATTGACAGTTTTCGAGATATAGGTGATTTAAAATCTAAAAAATGCGAAAAAACGCATTTTTGAGGCTTAAAAACTCATATTTAAATTAGTACTTTTAAGGGTACCAATAACTTGGATTAAAGTTTAAATATTCCTTTTTAAGATTCCGAAGAGTGATCGGATCTAACTTCAATTTAGACCGTGGTTTTTTAATTGTTAATTATGCGTGTCTATCCGGTTTTTTGCCGGTGCGGCGCGCAATATTATCAAAAATCTCATATCTTCCCCCAAAAATATTTGTCTAGATTCTTCGGAACATTCTAAATAAAATAAATTTTTTTAAATGTTCCTCAAAGTTAATAGTTTTAAAGTTATAAGCGATTTAAAATCCGAAAAATAAAAAAAAAACACATTTTTGCATTTTAAATCGCTTATAGCTTTAAAACTAGTAAATTTTAAGAAAAATGTCAAGAAACTTATTTTATTTAGAATGTTTCAAAGAATCTAGAGAAAATATTTTTCGGAGGAAAATAGGAGAATTTTGAAATAGAGCGCACCGCACCGGCCAAAAAATCGGATGGACATGCATAATTAACAATTAAAAAACTACGGTCTAAATTGAAGTTAGACCCGATAACTCTTCGGTATCTTGAATAGGAATGTTTAAACTTTAATCCAAGTTATTGGCACCCTTAAAAATACTAATTTAAATATGAGTTTTTAAGCCTCGAAAATGTGTATTTTCGCATTTTTTAGATTTTAACTCGCCTATAACTCCAAAACTGTTAATTTTTGAGCAAAATCAGAGGATACTTTTCTTGTTTAAAGACCCAGACAACCTAAAAATATATTTTTTGGAGCAATAAAATGTGATCTTATGTATTTGTTTAAAAAAATTCTTTAAACAATTTCTGCCCAAAAATTCCGCCCGGCACCCTTCGGATTTGTGTAAAGGGAACATTTTTGAATATGAATTCGCAGAGAAACCGAATTAGAAATGTTTTCCAGACGGGAGCGGTCTCACCACATGGACTATTGTGTAATGGCTCTTATTTGCTGTTTCCACTAATTCGTTCTTTTGCTCGTCCCAAAACCACTTTTTTCCGTTAACAATTAGTTTCATATACTCTTATTCCGCTTTCCTATTTTTCCTCTTCTTTGGCTTTCTGAGCAATTTGTTCTGAATTTCCTTTTCTTTTTTTGTCAGGTCTGGGTTATGTATACGATTCTTGATTTTAAGTTCCTTAACTTGTATTTATTGTATTTGTATTTGTATTTATGTATAATATCATGAAGAATAAAATCAAACTAAGAGGGTACAGACAAGGAACAATATATATTAACGAGGACATGAGCAAGAAGGAGAGGGATATACAAGGACAAATAAGAATAAAGGCAAAAGAAGAAAGAAGCAAGGGGAAGAAACTCAAAGTAAGGTTTCAAAAAATGATAATAGATAACGAAGAATGGATATGGGACAATGATGCGGATAAACTAATACCTGAGATAAGCAACAAATTCCCAGGAACAATCCATCCAAAAACTGATAAGCAAATTGGACGGAGAGACTTTGATGACGACCAGGAAAGGACATGGAACATCCAGTAATATGAAAGAGCAAACAACGAGGAAAACTAATAACAAGGGAGAAAAGAAAAATGAAAACAAATGTCAAACGAGAATAGGTACATGGAATATAACCTCAATAACAGGAAAGAAACGTGAATTAGCAGAGGAAACGGAAAGATTTGAGCTGCAGTTGATAGGAGTAAGCGAGACGAAAAAAGTAGTAAATGGATTTGTCGATATTGGAGGGCAGCACAGCACATACTATACTATTCTGGAGTTCAGATAGGACAAAAGGCAAAAGAAGGCGTGGGAATAGTTGTAACGAAAGAAATGAATAGAAGAATAACCAAATTCAAACCAGTATCATCAAGAACCATATACATAAAAATAGAGTTAGAAGAAAAAGAATGTCACATAATATAGGTATATGCACCGGTAGAAGGAACAGAGCAGGAAAAAATAGAACTATTCTATGATGAGATACAGAAACTTATTGATGAGATACAAGAGGAAAGCAAAAACATCATTTTACTAGGAGACTGGAATGCACGAATAGGAAATGATGAAAATATGGCATTAGGTTGCTTGGGAAGGTATGGAGAAGAGACGATAAATAGAAATGGTAGAAGAATGATAAGTTTCTGTCAAATAAATGACTTGTTAATAGGTAATTCTTTCTGGTATCAACCGAGAAACGAAAAATATACATACGTAGCAGAAGAAAGAAATGCGAGAAGCATAATTGACTTCATAGTATATTCCCGAGACGCAGAACTAACGATACAGAATATAAAAACAGAGAACGAAGCCGAACTCGGTACCCAACACAGACTAGCGACAGTAGAGATAAACATGAAACTAATGGAAATAATAGAGAGTTCTCAATATACAAGAATAGCAATATATAAGATGAAAAGTATGGAAATGAGGAAGTTATACTAAAGAGAGACAGATAAAATACTGGAACAGTATGAAAACAATGAGGAAATATGGAATATGGAAGAGAGATGGAAAAAATTGGGAGACACGTTATGGAACACTGCGAAACAAATATGTGGAATAAGAAAGAATGGTAAGAATAATAAAAGAACTGGATGGTGGAATAAGGAGATAAAACAAGCTATAAAAAGGAAGAAAGAAATGTGGAAGCGATACATAAACACAAATGAAGAGCAAACAGAGACGAATACAGAAGACAGAGAAATATAGTGAAAGAACTAGTAAAAGATGCGAAGAAGAAGAGCTGGAAGGAATTCGGTGAATAATTGAACGAAGGTTTTAAGAATAAACAGTTTTGGAATAAAAAAGGAAGCACGAAAGGAACAAAAAGGAAACAAATAAGAAGAATTAGAAATGAGCGAAATGAATTGAAAACAAACATACAAGACATACTAACCATATGGAATAAGCACTAAAAAGAAAAATTCGAGGCAAGTAACCAGCAAGATGAGGAGAGAGGACAGCAGGCAAGAGAAGTGGATAGAGACAATCGAGTAGACGAAATTCATATCGAAGATATTGAAGAAGGATTGGCAAGAATAAAGATTGGAAAAGCGGGAGGTGCCGATGACATATGTAGATCCGGAGATGATGAAGTACGTGGGAGAACGAGGCAAGCTTTGGCTGCTGGAAATAATGAGGGAAGCATGGAGAACAGAAAAGATACCGGAAGACTGGGAAGAAAATTTATTGATACCAATACACAAGAAAGGAGACGAAGCGGAATGTGATAACTATAGGGCTATATGCTTATCATCAGTGGCATATAAAGTCTACACCGGGATAATAGAAAGGAAGCTCAGGAAAGAACTGGAAGGAGAACTAGAAGAAGAACAAGCGGCATTTAGGAAGGAAAGAGGAACAACAGATAATATATGCATACTGAGAAATATAATTGAAAGGAAAAACGAAAGAGTAGAAGACTTATATATTACGTTTTTAGATATTAAAGCTGCTTTTGATTCAATAAATAGAGAAGTAATATGGTCAGTAATAGAAGATCTGCAAATCCCGCAAAAGATAGTAAGCGTTGTAAAAAGTACGTATAGAAACATACTTGCTAAAGTACAAATAAATGGAAACGTATCGCCAAAAATAAACCTAAGGAGAGGAATAAAACAGGGGGACAGTCTCAGCCCAGTTTTGTTTATATTAGTAATGGATAGAGTAATGAAGAGCGCTAAAAGAAGGTCAAGGCAATTACAGTCAATAATAGGGTACAAGAATTTAGTACCAGTGAGAATGGAGGGATTTTTATATGCAGATGACTTAGTAATAATAGCAGACAATAAAGAGAAAATGCAAAATCTAATCTATATATGGGTGGAGGAAATAGAAAATTTGAAAATGGAGGTAAATGAAAAGAAAACGAAGACCATGATAGTAACCCAAAAGAAAAGGGAAGAAATAAACCAAACGATATTTAGGTGCAAAAACGAAATAATAGAAACAGTCTCGACGTTTGAATACCTTGGAATAATAATATCAGAGGATGGAAAGATAGATCAAGAAATCTCATACAGAGCGAAAAAAGCAAATAAGATCTACTATGCACTAAATAAAACAATATTTGGGAAGGAAGAAATAGATAAAGAAATAAAACTGAAGGTATACAACGCAATCTCTGTGCCAACTTTAATATATGCAAGTGAGACATGGGTAAACAATGCAAAAATAGACAGTACAATACTTACTTGCTTTCCGTGTCCGGAACACCAACAACTTTAAATTCTGTATTTCCAATGGTTGGCCACATAGATGGCCCTGTCATTTGCTATAATTAAGTCTTGTTCTGTGCAGGTCTCTCTCATCTCTGTGCATGATAGTAGATGCCGGCTGGTCTGAACCGCGCCACAGTCATAGGTATCGTCCTCCTGGTATCCCCATTTTTTCAGGTTACTAGCACAACGTGAAACGCCGGTTCTTAGTCTGTTTAGCGCTTTCCAAGTCGGATACGGTAAATTGTGTCCAGCAGCCATTTCCTCCGAGGGAGAAAAATGTGTCGCGGTAGCTGACGCTTGCCATAGGTGTATTCGGCGCGTCTCTGGCGCTTCGGGGATGGATCTTGATGTTTTCAGGAAGCTTTTCCGAGATCTTAGTCTGCTTGGCTGAGTTTGGTGGTCATATAAGGGGTGTCTTCGGTCCGTCTCCTGCTTTTTCCGTTCTACCTCTGACGTGACCTTCCTCCTGATAGGTGGTGGAGCAATTCCAGCAATGGGGTATACCTCTTCAATAGGTGTCGGTTTCAGGCAACCCGATATTATACGGACCGCTTCATTTAGAGCCACGTCGACGTTCTTTGCGTGAGCAGAGTTTGCCCATACTGGTGCTCCAAACTCCGCCGCCGAAAAACATAATGCCAAGGCAGAAGTGCGGAGAGTGTGTGGTTGTGCTCCCCATTTTGTATTAGTTAGCTTGCGGATGATATTATTTCTGGCACTTACTTTCTTCTTGACATCTTGACAGTGGTATCGGTAAGACAGAGTTCTATCCAGACGGACGCCAAGGTATTTTGGCGCCTTGTTGTGTTCCAGCATCTGACCACGCCATTCCACCTCCAGCGACCTTCGGGCATGCTTGTTTCTCAGGTGGAAAGCACATACCTGGGTTTTTGTGGGATTGGGTTTCAGATGGCTTTTACCATAGTATAGAGCTAAGTCTCCCAGGGCATCTGTCAGTTTCAATTCGACTTCATTGAAGGTTCTTCCCTGAGCTGCCACCGCTGTATCATCAGCGTAAATAAATTGCCTTGTTTGTTGGTGTATGGGTTGGTCGTTGGTATATATGTTGTATAGAATCGGCGCGAGGACACTTCCCTGTGGTAGCCCATTTTTTTGGTCCCTCCACCGACTGTTCTTGGACTGGAGCGTTACGTAGAAGCGTCTATTCTGGAGGAGACATTTCACTAACCTTGTTAGTCGGAAATCCTTTGTAGTTTCGTAGAGTTTTGCGAGTAGCCGTTGATGGTTAACTGTATCATAGGCGGCAGTTAGGTCTATGAACGCTACTCCTGTTATTTCCTTCCGTTCAAAACCATCTTCAATATGTTGGGTGAGATTAAGAATTTGACTGCAGCAGCACTTTCCGGGCCTGAATCCTGCTTGTTCTGGAATAATTTTAGTCTCCACATATTCTGCGATCCGGTTCAGTATCATTCTTTCAAAGGCCTTGAAAAGGTGGCACAAGAGAGATACAGGTCTAAAACTCTTTGTATCCGCCGGATCCTTCCCTGGTTTTAAGAGGGCTACCACTCTAGCTTTTCTCCAGATTTTGGGGATTTGTAATGTACGGATGCAGCAATTCATCATTTTTACGAGCCACTCTACGGTTTTTAGTCCAAAGTTCTTTATTTGCTCTGTTCGTATGTCGTCCAGGCCAGCCGCTTTATTATCTTTCATTTGATGGATCGCGCCTCTCATCTCCTCTAGACAAAAAGAGGTACCTAGAACATCTCTTTCTTCGTCGATATTCCGTTGAGCTCTCACCTTGTTCTTTGTTGATGTCGTCTTACCGTTCATTAGAAGATGATGGGCTATCTGATCGGGTGTGACTTCTGTCATGTTGACTGCCGGAGCAGCGGGATCGTTGCCAAGATTCCGAATCAGCTTCCAGGCACGTCTGCTGTTTTGTTTCATGTCCAGACTCGTGACCAGCTTGCACCACCTTTCCGTTCTGTTGGCGGATATCGCATGTAACATTTCCTCCCCAGCCTGTATTGTCGCTTCCGAGAAAGGGTCTTCTTCATATAGCTGTTCGTATCTTTTAAGTAGGGGTTTAGATTCTTCATTGAGCCCCGCTATGTACTCAGTTCGACAACCTCTAGGGATAAATTTCCGTGATACTTGCTTTACGATTTCTACAAATTTATCGTATGAATCAGGGCAAGGTTCTAGCTGGGAAACTTCTTGATCCAATGTTTCAGAGAATTTTTCCCATTTTGCTTTAGTAAAGTTGAACCTTCTCTTGAAAGGAACATTTTCGTATCTGATTGCCGCGTTGGAAAGACAAATTATTGGTCTGTGCTGTGTCTTTGGGAGGGCGCTTCCAACGATTTTTGTCACCTGGTCTCCAATTCTGTCACTGACAAATATATTGTCTGGGTTGTAACCTCTGCGCCATCTTCCGCTGTTGAACGACGCAGGCTGCTTTGGATCGTGAATAAGTTTTAGGTTCATGCTTTCAGCCCATTTTTCTAGTTCTTCGCCATTGGAATCTGTTTCGTTGTAACCCCACGCGACACTGTGACAGTTGAAGTCACCCAGTACGAATTTGATTTGCTGTGATTGAAAGTTATTCGGTTCCTCAAAAGCAAAGTCAGCGTTTGGTGGTTTGTAGATTGACGTTACTGTACAGGAGTTTATCTCCACTGTGAGGATCTCGATGTCATTTTGATCTGTTAGAGATGTGGATGCTACGTCGATATCTGGTCTGACGAAGACTGCGCTACCATGTTGGTCGTGTGGTCTCTCCAGTATGAGCTTCATACCCCGAATCCTTGGTCTGCGGCTTGCAGTACCTCTATGGGTTTCTTGAACCAGTAGAACATCGACACCATGTTCTCTGCACATATTAGACAATAGGTCTTCTTTATCTGCTGATAGTCCTTCAATATTAATTGAGGTCGTCATCAAAAATGGCCTTGATAAAGACCGTTTTGATTTTGATTGCATCTGTGTTGTTGGTGCACCGGTGTTGAAAGGATTAGCCGACATTACTCGTTTCCAGGGGACGCCCGATTGTATTCACAAGTGATCACAATCTACGTGGAGGCTCCTTTCATGACAGTACAATAAACGCAGCGGAGATGAAGCAGCTAAGAAAAATAGCAGGAAAAACGAAATTGGACAGAATAAGAAATAAAGATATTAGACAAAGACTGAAACAGGAATCGATAATAACCAAGATACAAAAAAGAAAATTAAAATGGTATGGACACATTAACAGAATGGACCAGGGAAGACTACCAAAATAGTTGATGGAATCGAAAAGATATGGTAAAAGAAAGAAAGGGAGGCCAAGGAAGAGATGAATCGATCAGATTATAGAAATTGGACAGGAAAAAGGAAAAACACATCAACAAATGAAAAAGTTAGCAAAGGACCGCAAGAAATGTAAGAGATGGATAGAAGATGAATAAAACCTCCGACGCCCCTAAGGAGCATAAGGAGTTTCGAGAAAGAAGAAGAGAAGAACTTGTATTTATTCTTAAGAATTTTCATTTTGTCATTAAAGTTTTCCATTTCCACTATACAAATACCCTTAGACTATTTTAAAATTCATGTCTTAATTGTTACTTGTAGATCCTTTTTTAAAAATGTCCCTATTTTCCTTTTAAATTTTAATTTTCTTCCTCTTCCTTGACCACCCTGAAATTGTGATATTCTGCTTCCTTTTGTCCTTCTCTAGCTCTTCTATTCTGTTCGTAGGTCCTCTTATTTCATTCCTCATATCTTGGGTTTCTTTCATGATTTCTTTTATTTTTTCTAAGTACAGTGGAACCTCGATAAGTCGGCCCCCGATAACTCGGAATTCCGGCTAACCCGGATCGATTTTCATCAGACAAACATTTCAACAATAAAAATGTATGTATTATGTTAAAACATTTTATCTGTAGCCGCTTCTGGATTGTCTTAAAAATATCGAGTTTCATTGATAAAACTTGGCTTGGACCATAATATAATATTTGAGAGATAATGGGCATTTGTGTAATTTGAACCATACGGTAAAAATGACTCATGGCACACGGCGGCAGCGGCGGCAGACCAACGATCATTATCCATTATCGGGCTATCGCAAAAAACAGGCACCTTTTATTCCTTTATTTAGGTTCAACTGTCTTTTAAAAAATTATTTTTAGAACAATGGTCTTTTAAACTTTAAACAATGAAAGAGCCACTATTCTTAAATAACATAACATCGTTCCGATGGCAGACGAAATTGACACAACCGAAACTGACCGGGTTTTTTTTACCTAGAAATGAACACTCTATCTACATATACTGTCTATTGTGTCTAACTATACTCTATACCAGAGGTTCTCAATCTGTGGTACATGTACCACTGGTGGTACATATCATTATTGGCGGTGGTACACAAAACACAGAAAAAATTAAAATAGTAGTACTTAGTAAGTATTGATAATACAATTTAAAACCATAGGTGGTACCAAAAATAATAAAAATAACTGTAGGTGGTACATCACTCAAAAAGGTTGAGAACCGCTGCTCTATACAATACACAACTATAATAGGTAAGTTAGATGTGTACTGTGCATACATATTTCATGTTATTTTAATTATAACGGACTTTATCTATAAGTATACCGTATTTTATGAATTTTTACAATGCTCTCCGGCTAACCTGGATTTTCGATAACCCGGATCGGCCGCGGTCCCGATTAATCCGAGTTATCGAGGTTCCACTGTACTCTCTTTATTTCTTTTACCTCCACCCTAAACGCGTTCATAAATTCCAACACTTCCTTTTCTCGGTCCATTTAAAAATCGTACGCCCTCTGTTTAAATTCAGGTAAATAAATACAATTAAATAAAAAGTCTCACCCAATATATATTTAAATGCGGTAAAACTGGATATCTATTTGTTATTAGGAGAGAGCGGAATATATGCAACACAACATTACCAAAATATGCGCATATACAGGGTGTAACAAAAATACAGGTCATAAATTTAATCACATATTCTGGGAACAAAAATAGTTCGATTGAACCTAACTTACCTTAGTACAAATGTGCACATAAAAAAAGTTACAGCCCTTTGAAATTACAAAATGAAAATCGATTTTTTCCAAAATATCGAAAACTGTTAGAGATATTTTATTGAAAATAGACATGTGGCATTCTTATGGTAGTAGTATCTTAAGAAAAAATTATAGTGAAATTTGGACGCCCCATAAAAATTTTATGGGGGTTTTGTTCCTTTAAACCCCCCCAAACTTTTGTGTACGTTCCAATTTAATTATTATTGTAGTACTATCAGTTAAACACAATATTTTAAAAACTTTTTTGTCTCGGAATACTTTTTCAAAAAGTCAGTTTTTATCGAGATATTTTGAATATTTGTCAAATCCACCACATATTTGTATATGGCTAAGTACGATTATGGAGACTTGGTAATAATATGAAAATTTATTTATGATTTACATTTTTAGGTATATTTTGAACCATATTAAAAAAGAAGCAGTATCTTGATAAAAAGTGCATTCTCGAAAAAATACAAAGAGGCAAAAAAGTTTTAGAAACACTGTGTTTAACTAATGGTACCGCATTAAAGGTTTAATAATTGGAACATACACAAACATTTGTGGGGTTTAAAGGAACAAAACCCCCATAAAATTTTTATGTAAACCTATTAAAAAAGAAGCCGCAACTCGACAAAAACTGCCTTATCGAAAAAATACTAGGAGGCAAAAAAGTTTTAAAAATATTGAATTTAACTAATGGTACCACAATAATAATTTAATTGGAACGTACACAAAAGTTTGGGGGGGTTTAAAGGACCAAAAACCCCCATAAAATTTTTATGGGGTGCACAAATTTCACTATAATTCTTTTTTAAGATGTTCCTGTCATAAGAATGCCACATGTCCATTTTCAATAAAAAATCTCTAATAGTTTTCGATATATTCGAAAAAATCGATTTTCATTTTGTAAATTCAAAGGGCTGTAACTTTTTTTATGTGCATATTTGTACTAAGGTAAATTAGGTTCACTCGAACTATTTTTGGTCTTAGAATATGTGATTTAATTTATGACCTGTATTTTCGTTACACCCTGTATATGCATTACTTTTACTACAAATATGCAGGTATTTTTTCTAAATTTGTCTAAATATGCAAATGCATATTAAAAATACTCAAAAATAAAACAATATATTAAGCCGTAAGGTCTTCAGAAAAGTTGCCTTCAAAAATACGTACAACTTTCCTCAAACAATCGAAGCCCTCATTTTTTCCTAAAACATTTTTTAATTTATTTCTAATTGTAATCCCTGTATTTCCGGGAATTTTTTGACAATGAGCAGAAAAAGTGTTAACAAGATTAACCGAATCACTTAATTGTAAATTCCTTTGTTCTAATGACTTTATTAGATCTGGTAAAAAACTAAAATTAACTTTTATGAACATAAGTTCTTTAGCAATTTGTACGTTACTTAAAGAACAAAGTACGTTACTTAAGCTGAAGAACAAAAGCGGAATTGTCGACAATTTGATAGATTTTTTTATTTTGATGCTTCTCTCTATGTCCGTCTTTATAGAAGTAAAAGCGAATTTGTCGAATAAAAACACTCTTTCCAGAAAAATTTCTTTTGTGGGACATGATGCTTTTGTTTGTCAGTTCCTCATTTAAAAAATGAAATGTGAAAATGAATGTAACTTACGATTTTGGAACAGGCCTTGCAAAATACTTTGTCTCCACTTAGCTTTAACTCGGGAAAACACTTTATCCAAGCACTTTTTTGAATGGTAGACATATTTAAATTTAATATATACCAATCTCTTCAAAAACACTAAATACGATACAACGTTTACTTTAAACAAATATTGGCCGGAAACTGACAAAATAATTATCAGACCCTTAACCTTTAACTACACGCGCTGGCGTACTTTGTACGCCAGATATAAATATTCTACTGGAAATATATTCAAAAATTTAATTTTTGACCTTGCTCATTTTTCTAACCTATCACTGGAATGTGCTTTACAATTTGGTTTTAGTTTCGTTATAATCGGCGTTCTGGAAAGATCGTAATTTACATTTTATTATTTGTTGTTTCCGGTGGTGGACAATATACCCCATGATTATATTACTATAAGTCGTAATATAAGTACATATTTTAATTGTTTTTTAGTCATTATGGCAAAAAATATATTTTTCTTTGTAAACAATACTTTTTCTCCTGTAAAAAATCACATTTAAAAAAAATTTTTATTAGTAATTTTATTTATCATGGAATCCAGTTATTCCATGATTCCAGTTATAAATCCCAATTGGCTTACTGAAAAGGAACTCCAAGTATTCACTGATGCCGAATAAGGTTTATAACAAACAACTAAGTGTATTTTTTCAAAAAAAAAAACAAATCCGCTGTTTTTAAGTGTATTTTCATGTGGCGTACAAAGTACGCCACGCGTGTAGTTATTTTATAACTTGATGCGCGGGTAGTTAAAGGTTAAAAGCAGGTAGGTACCTACGACTTGCTACGCTAATAAAATAATATTTTTCTGGGAACACCCATAATTGTTAAATACAAGTAGTAATGTGAAAGTCCAGATGAGGGATAGATAGATAAATAACGAGCTGGTTCATATCGAAGTTATAAAATTCCAACTAAGAGAGGACAATTTTATACTTTTATATAATTTATTTTTAAAATATGCAAAATAAATCATGTTTAGCTTAAATTTGCAATGTTGTGTTTGTTGTCTGAAAATATGCAATATATACATCTATATGCACTTTGCATATATTCCGCTCTCTAGTTATTAGCTTGTTAATTAGTCTCTTATCGCATTCGTTTTGCTCCCCGGCTTAACGCTTAGGAGGGCCCACAAAACGTTTATTTCCTGACCTCAACAATTTGTTACTAATATGGAAAGTTTTACCTTATTTTTCGGGTTTTCTTGTTTTCTGTATCACTACACTGACTTCACACTTAACTTTCCACTTACCGTGCAATTTTTCACTCGATACTTTTCGTTATTTTGAGTTGAATATCGGAGCAAAACATTTGCATGTTATTCACTTTGTTGATTAAAATTGTCATGCGAAGTGAAATTTTTTGTGCTGCAATACTTAGCCCCCAATGTTAGAGGGAGAGGATTTCTTTTCCGAATGCGATGTTTTAAAGTGTCATATAAATGCTCGATAGGATTTATGAGTTACATGGTAGCGAATATAATATTTAAATTGGATTTTATCAAGGTAGACATTCAATATTTTAACAGTACGTAATCATGCATTAACCCGAATCTGTCATATCTACTATGGCTGGCACATGGCAAGAGATGATCTTACAAAATATTTTTAATATACATGTCAGCTGCCATTCACCCAATTATTACCTCTATAAGTTCGGTATAGCCTCCAACTTGCATACCGTTCGCCATATGGAAGCATGGTTGGCAAACCAAATAGAATTGGTATTTCTTGAAAAAGACATACCGACTCTGTTGAGGTGATTGGGTGAATAACAGCTAATGGGTACGTTAAAAACATTGTAGAAGATCATGTTTTGCCATTTTCCAGCCAAATTGGAAATGACAGATTCTTCTTAATGCAAGCTATCGCACGTCTTCATGTAGCTAGGATAGTGAGTACTTACCTTGATTAGATTCAATGTAAAAATTATATTGGCCATGATATTTATAGCACATATAAGATTTAAATCCAATGGGATATTTATCTAAGACGTTGCAACATCTATGGAGGAGTATCACTGAGTCAGAAGCCCTTAGTCCTTGCCGTACTGCTCTCCAATAGGCCGATCGGATACCAGAGTATTCCAGTCTACGCCTCAGATTTCTTCGAATTTTAAACGGCTGCGTAAGCCTTTTTTATTTTTCTGTTCTCCGGGCCAAGGTTTAAACTCAAATACCTTACAGTGAAGCGAAGTAAGATCGACTGCCTGTCCCGCTGGGTTATCTGACCGATAATTATGCTCATAAGTTAGTTAATTAAAACCAAATTTTTATATACATTTAAGAATAGGAGAATACATTGAAAGAGTCTGTCCGTCAAAAAGTAGCCGAAATAATTTTAATTAGGTAAAATATGAGTTTTCCTTGTTTTAATTTTCAGTTTGCTTAATTTTAATTAAATTATTGATAGTAATTCATTTGATAGTTGAGTTTACTAATAAAATCGGTGCCTTCGCTAGTGGCAGGAGCAGTCGACCCATGTATTTTTCACAGTTTTTCAGTTTGTAAGAGACGAAAAATCGTATTCACGTTTTTGAAAGAAAGATAGTGTTAGTGCCATGTTTTCACTGAAGGATGGGGCATCTTCCCGTATTAATATTTCAATCAACGGTTAAACAAACGTTTCTGGCTACTACTAGAGGCGTAGGACGGGGGAACGTGAATGGTTAACACTTCCCAAATTCTACGCCACAGACGGAATTGAGATTTTAGTGCAATTTTTTTATTTTCCAATACTTTCTATATAAAAAACATACTCTTCATTCGTAACGATAAAGCCATTAGTTTTCGAGATATTTGAAGCTAAAAACGAAGGAGCACAATACATTAATCAAAATAAATGTGCCTTTTCATTTTAACTTCAAATATCACGAAAACTAATGACCTTATCGTTACGAATTAAGAGTATATTATTTGCATAGAAAGTATTGGAGAATTTTAAAATTATCCTAAAATAGTAGTTACGTAGACTTTGGGAAGGGCCAATCATTCACTTTCCCCTGTCGTACGCCTCTGGTAGTAGCAAGAAACGATTTATTTAACATAATTTAGTAGGGTGTACAGTGCCTACACTTTCTGCCAAATATCACACGGATATGCCAAATTATTTTAAAGTATTCTTTTTTTTTAAATAATTTATCCTTTATTTAAAACTTTAACCCACATATTACTGAAACTATTTTTTTAAATTTTTATCTTTACTTAAAGGAAATATAAGGAACAGTATCTTATTTAACTACAAAAAATACTAAAATAATAATTTTTGCATTAGCTGTCAAAATATGGCATGTTCTTTTAAAAGGACAGCAGTAAGAAGCAGTATATATTAGAAAGTAAAACTTTATTAATACAAAAATAATTACAAAGTATGGAAATCCTTAAAACATTGTTTAGGGTGTAATGGTATTTTACATTTGTCGCACAAAAACTGAAGCTTTTTCTTGCAAAGTCCGCAACGAGATTGTTTTTCTTGATAAACAATTAAATGGTTCATAACATCATATCTTCAATGTAAGACTGTGTTGGGATATTGGGATTCCGTCTTGTTGGGCCGCGTTTGGCATCTTTTTTGTAGGTTTCCAGAAGGTTGCAAGCTATTTGCCTTCTAAATTCAAGCTGATCAAGGGTTCCTCCGTCTTTTCGGTCCAATTGCCACGCGTTTTGAATAGCCATGCCAATTCCATGTACTATTAGCGGAAAGTACCACTGTTTCCCTCTCATAGAGATCCGGTAAAGACTAATGTTTTGGTCACAGCGGTCTACGCCACCCATAAAAGAATTGTATTGCTTTATCATATTTGATTGAGGAACAAAAATATGTCTCTTCTCCTTATGGGAAAACCGTTTGACTAAGTGATGTGGTTTTACTGAACAAAATTAGATGCAATTGTAACGACACTATTGTCGTGCCAGCGACAAACGACAATTACTGTGTTTTTATCTAATCTATAATCGTAAGTTCCCCTTTCCTTTTTTTTCATAGCTGTTGGAGCGAATAGGGGACATTTTAGTGTTCTATTGTCCCTTATTGTACCTGTACCGAAAAGACCTCTAATTTTTAATTCATTTAGTAGATGCATGGATGAGAAGAAGTTATCAAAAAAAAGGTGGAATCTCGTTTTTGTCCAGCGTGATTGAAGCACATCTGCATAAGACAAAACAACCGACGAACCAAGACCCAAGTTTTTGTATGAGGCTGGTATTTGCATTGAGTTGCCTTGATATGGTGTAAACCATACAATATAACCTAGACGAAGAGTACCCATCCAAAGCTTATAACCCCAACGAATGGGTTTGTTTCGTATAAATTGTTTCGTAGGGTGCCTTCCAAAATATGGTACCATAGCTTCATCTAGGCTATGTTCTTGTTCGAAAGGAGCGTGATTTAAAAAATTTTTATTCAATGCATCATATAATGGCGGTATTTTAGCAAACTTGTCTGTTTTGTCCAAACTATTATTATCACACACATGAAGAATTTTTATTATATGGGAAAATCTATCTCTCGATAGAGCTCCAGCGACTTTCTCATTGTGACTGTCATCACGATTTTCCCAATACATATATCTTTTTGGTAACACCACGTAGCCACTCAAAATAAGCACACCCACAAAACAGCTAATTTCATTATCTGTAACATCACTAGTCAAGTTTTTTTGTGTCGCGTATGTATTTGTGTATGTTGTCATCATATTGAATAGGTTGTCGTCAAAAAATAGCCTGAAGAGTTGTAATTGCGTGCGATTTGGTTTAGGTCCGATTTCTGGTCTCCAGTAAACATCTTTAGGATGCTGGTACAGATCACCTATAAGCCATTGTGCAGATCCTAGTTTTTCGAGAATAATCGATGGTTTTGTTTCTTTTTTGCGTAGTGTGGCAAGAGGTACGTCGTCGTCGTCGGAATCCGACTCTTCTGCACTATGATTTTGATTGTCGAAAACAACCTCCACGTCATTTCTCTGTTGGCTTCCTGGTAAATGGTCTATCGTTGTGACATCCTCGCCTCCTGAATCGCAATCTGTTATATTATCATTTGCATTGTCTGGAGGAAAAAGAATTATACCATCAGGAGGCGTTGGAATCTCATCTGTCTCAAGTTCTGCAATTAACTCATGCAATTTTAGCGGTTTCCTAAAACAATAACCATTCTGTAGTGCTTATTACTACTGTCCTTTTAAAAGAACAAAACAAAAATGGCCGTACACAAGAAAGTAATAAAAAACTCAAAGCAATATTTCCACTATAATTACACGTAAGGACAGCAATGACTAGCAAATCATGTAAAACGCCCACATTTGATTGGTAATTAAAAAAAACTTACCTCCAGTTAGCAGTATACATGTTTAATTAAAAAACAAAACAAAACAATGCTATGCCGGTACGTAAACAAACTTTTAAAGCGAGCAACTGATGAAATATCTTGATCGATATGTTTGACAGTAAACTCCACAGGCGCCATCTATCAACGGTAAGTTTAAGTTATCAATTTAAGGGAAATACATCGATTGCCTTTTAAAAGGACGGTAGTAGTATGTGGGTTAAGAAATATGTGTGCCCGATACTATAAAACTGTTTGACATATCCTTATGATACTGGGAAGAAAGTGTGGGAAAGTGGGTTAATTAATCGTTTGTGGTTAATACCAGAGACGCACGACAGGAGAAAGTGAATGGTTGACTCTCCCCAAATTCTACGCCACTGATGAAACTGCTGTTTTAGCATAATTTTTAGATTCTCCAATACTTTCTATGCAAATAATATACTCTTCATTCGTAACGATAAAGTCATTAGTTTTCGAGCTATTTGAAGTTAAAAATGAAAAGGCAGACTTATTTTGATTAATTTATTATGCTCCTTCGTTTTCAGCTTCAGATATCTCTAAAACTAATGGCTTTATTATTACGAATAAAGAGTATGTTTTTTACATAAAAAGTATTGGAGGATCAAAAAATTGCACTAAAATAGTAATTTCGCCAGTCGCGTAGAATTTGGGAAGGGTCAACCATTCATGTTCCCCCGTCGTACGCCTCTGGTAGTAGCCTGAAACGTTTGTTTAACATAATTTAGTAGACTGTACAATACCAGCATCACTTACCAAATTTAGTGTTGTTGTCCCATGCCTGTCAGGAAATATTAAAAAATAAATAAAATAAAAGTTTAACTTTGACAAACTGTATTTAGGTTATTATCAACTTTTGTACAAAGGTAAGTTAGGTTAAATCGACCTATTTTAAGCTCAGCAATGTAAGGTTAAGCTATGGCCCATTCTTTAGCAAACACCCTGTACATGGTGTTTTATTTACAATAAGTATCACATGAGACATTGGATAATCCAGTAATGAAACTGTAAATTTTGAACACCCTGTAATTAAATATGTAATAAACAATCATGGACTACATTCAACCAATATCCAACTATTTAGATGTAAGAGTAGTTTATTATAGTTCCTTAAATAACTTGAGAATGAATCTTCTTTTAAAACTTTACATTTTAAGATAAGTTGACATAACTCAGAACACTCTGTACATAGGTATAGGGAAGCCTTATGAAACTATATCTTATTTTTTGCAGACAATTGGAAAATACAATGAAATACAGGGTATTTCATAAGAAAAAATATAACTTTGATACGCCGCCATTTATTGTGACACCCTGTATATTTCAACATAATTTTAAAATTTAGTTTTTATCAACTTACAAACTATTAATTTAAAACTGTTTTCAAATATTGTACCATTTCGCTGTAATCTTCCGTCCCGTTAGTGGTGACTCACCCTGTATATGACAAAAAATTTTAATTACAAAATAAAAATCGACCTGTTTTGGGATGTATCTCCAAAATCGCCCATTCTCGAGAAAATCAATTTATTTCAACCTAAACGTCCCCACTGTACATAATTTTATTTAAACAAGTGATTGTAAGGAACGGATTTTATGCTAAATGCATATTGCTTGCATATTTCGCATACTTGAGAACTTTACCAAATTTTGCATATTTTTAGAAACGTGCATATCATGTGTCTATAAAAACATTTTTATCCAAACGAACAAATTTTAAAATTTAATTTTTTTTTAGGTTTGCAGAATGATACACGCTTATATAACGTATATACAATCATCAGCTACAAATTAAAAAAAATTGAAGTATAGTTTTATAAGTTGAGCAAAATTATGTTCCAGTTCACCCATATATTAAAATTTTTCAATTATACAGCTTAAGGGGAGGGTATGGTTTTAAATCAACATTTCAAACACATTTTTGTGATTTTTTTTAAACGATGGTACAATTATTTTAGTTTTAAATTAAATAAGTGTATTAAATATTATTGTCAGAATATTTAAATAAATTTCATGAAAAAATATTGACAAAAAAGCCAACAGTGACATATTTTTACATACTTCACCAAAAAGAAATGGTTTTGGCGGTTGATATCAGAACATGTCACTGGATTATGTGAAAAAAAATTTTAAAATATTTTATTAGCTTATGAGTTTCTCGAGGTAACGCTCGAGTTTTTTTATTATTAACGATTTTTAGTTCTTGGTATCACTCGGAAGTCAAGATAAACGAAATTCTTTGTAACAAAAGTGTGAAAATCAGCATAGTTATTATTAAAAAAAATGAACATAAAAACAAATACATCTCGACAGTCTTACCTCATGATATGTCTAAAAAAAATCTTCTCGTAATTTCAGTGGATCGGTCAAGTAGTTTTTGCGTTACGATGCCCACCGCCTTTGAAAAAGCAGTGTTGAGAAAAACGCCTGTCAAGTTTTGACAAATTCATCCTCATCGTATTTGTCTATTAAATCGTAAAGTGATGCACATTGGAATATTTTTTTGAATCGCGGAGTAATTTACAAAAGAGAAAGCGAACAATTGTTGAGCGTTTCTCACTACGTTCAAGCTTGCTGGCGAGAAACCGCTGCAAAGTGAGTCGAAGGTGGGAATATTCAACACGCTTTATCTCTGGTAAATTTACTCAGATCCATCTGAAATTTTCAGATAGTATCCTTGAAGTTAAGCACTTTTACTTAAACTATTAAAAAAGTTAAATACTATAAACCATACCCCCCTGGATATTATGTGAATGTAGACTTAATAAATTTTGAAGTAAAAATAATCTATAAACTATTATATTACAAAAAAATTAATTTTGTCCACATTTGTGTATGACTAGTTGATGTTTCCACTTTTTAAAATTGTAGTAAAAAAATAGGCTCTCGAGTAATAAACCTACTTGAGTCATATTATTGGCAGCATAATTTAGTCCGAAATCCCAAATTTCCTACGTATCACTTCATCTTCTTTTTGAATTGAATCACATGTAGATTAACCTTCTACTTTTATGAGTGGTAAAACAAAATATGTTGTTATTGTTCAAGCAAAAATCCAATGACGGATACATACACTATATACTTGGAGGACAAACAAATAGAAGTAGAAGAGTTCTGCTATCTGGGTAGTCTACTAAATACAACAGGTGGCACGGAAAAAGACATACCAAGGAGAATACGCTTAGCACAAAACGACTTCAATACATTACGTAAGGTATGGGCCTCGACAAGTATTAGTAGAAAAACGAAACTGCGCCTTTTCCAGGCAAATCTGAAATCAGTCTTAGTATATGGACCTTAAATATAGAAATATAACAAAAACTTTTTAAAAAAATGCAATCATTTGTGAACAGATCTCTGCGAACTATGGCGAATAACGAACGATGAAAAAATGTAGAAATTAAAATAAAAAAGCGGAAATGGAGGTGGATAGGTCACACGTTACGAAAACCCCTGTCAAATATAGCGAGACAAACTTTACATTACAGTCTAATGTGTAAAAAAAAAGGAATGCCACTAGCCACATGGAAAAGGACGATCGAAAAAGAACTTATTAGACAAGTTAATTTAATATGGAACGAAGCCACGATACACGTACAGACGGTAAGCAGAGGTGACGTCACGCGCGAGGAGAATGTTTTGTAAATGCATATAATTTTAGCATATACGTTCCAGTTTTATCGAATTTAAAATGATACCGTTTGATTTTTTGATTCAAAATGGTTGTAAGGGAAAATAGTTTTATGTACTATTATTATTCCTAGGAATTTACAATTTGTCCACATAAACGTTGTTGAATAAAAATGTATTTGAAAATTATTGGCGAGGAAATACGGCCAAAAATAATAAGCCTTGATTATTAATTCAAGAATACTTTAAATAAGTTTTTGCAGTATTGTCTTAATAACCTGATGAAATGTTGTCTCTTTTAAATTGCCAGGTAATTAAAAAATATTTTCAAGAAAAGGAAACATTGATGTTATAAATAATACTATTAGTTATATTGTCCTACAGAAAAAAAAAAAAGAAAAAATGACATTTTATAAAATAATTTATTGCAAGAGAAAAAAAATAAAACACTATTATTTTTTAAAATTGGTAAATTTTGACATTTTATTCTGAAGGCTCCTTTGAGCATTTTTAAAACTAATTTTTCTATTTAACTCTCGTAGCCTTATATAAGTTCGAGTTTTAGCGAAGTAAAGGACAACTTCGTAAGGCACTGATGTAGATGTTATTTGTGACATTGTTTTATCAGTTAATTTGTGAAAAATATTCTCCTATTTTGATAAAGAGTTACCAATGTTGTTCTGTAGGTAGGGTTTTCCAACGCATATTTATTTTTAAATTTGTATGCTACAAATCCTGCTACATACTTGAGTGATTCCTGACTCACTTTTTCTTTCACCTCTAAATCTTGAATGATATTTCGTTATCGATAAATTCGCCTTGCAAATAAACTGTTTCTTCAAAAGAATTTGTCACAATTTCTCTTTCCGCATATTCTTTTGTTTCGAGCGGCTCATCAATTTTTGCAATGTTCAAACAACATTTTCTGTGTCAAGCAAACTTTTTCTGATTCTGGATCAGATGTTACGCCCTGAGAGTCCTTGAAAATATCCAACAAACACTCCTCATTAGAATCTGTTGTATTTCGATTTTCTGTGAAAATTGCTGTCAAATTTTTACCCAGAATGTACCATCGAAATAGGTACCGAAAGTTGAAAGGAGAAGGGCGATCATTACTAGCACCCATGCCATGAATATACGCAAAAAAATATCAAGAACATCTTGGTTTAGCCTGGAAGTTAATATACAGGGTGTAACAAAAATACAGGTCATAAATTGAACCACATATTTTGGGACTAAAAATAGTTCGATTGAACCTAACTTACCTTAGTACAAATATGCACACAAAAAAAGTTATAGCCCTTTTAAGTTTTTCTTCTTAGGGTGCCTGTCAGTTCCGAACGTTGGCGATCATTCTGGCTATGATGACTTTGTTAGTTGCTATACGGAATAGTTGTGTTGAGGTCTTTCTATACCACGTTCTCAGGTTAGCAAGCCAGGATATTCTTCTTCTTCCTGGGGCCTTTTTCCTTTAATATTACCTTGTAAAATGCACTGAAGTAGCTCGTATCTGCCTTGATTTCTCATTATATGCCCTAAGTACTGCAGCTAACGGCCCTTCACGATGTTGACTACTGCGGTTGTGTTCATCCTCCGTAGTACTTCTTCATTGGTGACTTTGTCTGTCCATGGTATCTTCAGGATCCTTCTGTACAACCATAGCCCAAAAGCTTAAAGTTTTGATAAAGTTTCCGCCTTCAAGGTCCACGTTTCTACTCCGTATAAAACCACTGAGAACACGTAACATTTAAGGGGCCTTATTTTTGTTTTTAGAGTGATGTCGTCGCTCTTGAACACAGAGCTCATAGTCAAGAATGCACTCTTTGCCTTTCCGATACGACATTTAATCTCTTGAGTATTGTCCCACGACTCATTGATTATAGTGCCCAAATAGTTGTATTGTGAGACACGTTCAATTCTCATTTGGTTCAGATACAGATTTACTCCAGTTATGTTTTGCTTGCTGATGGTCATTAGCTTGGTTTTGCTGGTGTTTATATCTAGTCCATATATTCTACTGATTTCAGTTATTTTATTCATTAAGTTTTGCAGCCCTTCTATGGTATTGGAAAACACTATTGTATCATCTGCCTATCGCAGGTTACTGAGCTTAACTCCATTTATTGAGATGCCTTCATCAATATCTTTTAGAGCCTCTTCAAAAATGTGCTCTGAGTACAGATTGAATATCAGCGATTAAATTAAGCATCCCTGTCTCACTCCCCTTAAGATTTTGACCTGATCTGTATATTCTCCATCTATTCGGAGCACTGCTAATTGATTCCAATACAGGTTAGCTATTATTTTCAGGTCTCTTCCGTCAATCCCTGTCCTCTTCAGCACTTCCATCATTTGTTCATGTCGGACTCTATCGAAAGCCTTTTTGTAGTCAATCAGGCATGCAAAAACATCACAGCTGACATCTCTACATTTCTGAAATAACACCTGCATACCAAATAAAGCCTCCCTCGTACCAACGGCGTTCACAAATCCAAACTGATTGGGCGCAATTTGTTCTTCGCATTTTCGGTAAATTCTATTATGGATGACTTTTAAAAACAGCTTGAGAAGATGGCTCATTAGGCTTATGGTCCTATAGTCTTCACAAACTTTTGCTCCTGTATTTTTGGGCAATGGTACAAACTCAGATTTGAGCCACTCTGCTGGTATTTTTCCAGCCCTGTATATGTCATTATATATTTCAGTTATTATTTTTATTTGTGCTCCATCTAATAGCTTTAGCAGTTCTGCAGGTATTTCGTCAAGTCCCGGTGCCTTTCCATCCTTCATTTGTCTGGTGGCTGTGGTTACTTCTTCTGGTAGGATTTCGGGACCTGAATTATCTTCAATGGTGGGTTCTTTTCCTGTTCTAAGGTCGTGGAAAAGTTTCCCCAAGTATTCTTTCCGTACTTTCTTTTTATCTTCTTTGGTTATGGCAAGATTGTCTTCATCATCTGTTATTTTTCCGCTGCTGCGTTTTCGGAACTTTCCAGCTATTTCCTTCACCTTTCGATGGACATTGAAATTGTCATATCGGCTCTGATACTCCTCTATTTCTTGACATTGTTCTGTTTTTTGTTTCTCTTTTGCTTCTCTTATCTTTCTTCTGACGATGGTATGTATTTTTTATATTCTTTGAGATTTTCTTTGTTCTTTTTTCTCTGATCCATAAGCTCGAGAATTTTGTCGGTCATCCATGATTTCCGTTCCTCTGTATCTTTCTTCAGATCTTGTTCTTTTATTTCTCTCATTGTTTCTTGTATGATGGTTAGACTTTCATCTATAGTTCCTGCATTTCTGCATTTTAGTATCTTTGTATTGAGGTTTTCACTCACCCTCAGTTGAACATTAGGATCTTTCAGTTTTCTAATATCATACCTCTTAATCGACTTACTTGTAACCCTCTTCATTCTGACTTTGAAATTACCTACAACTGGTACATGATCAGAATTTATGTCTGTTCCCGGGTATGTTTTGACATATGTACAGCTGTTCCTATACCTCTTATTTACTAGTATGTAATCAATCTGATTTCTTACAATCCTTCCCACAGAATCCTGTGGAGATTTCCAGGTGTACAGTTTCCTTGGGTGTAACTTAAACCAGGTGTTCGTTATTACTAATTAATTTGCTTCCGCAAAAATTTCTAATGTATCTCCTCGATCGTTCCGATTTCCTAGTCCAAATGGTCCAACTGCAGATGATGTTTTGCTAGCCCCCACTTTGGCATTGGAGTAACCCATGACAATTGTTAGGTCTTGCTTTTTCAACCTTTTCACGACTTTATCAATGCTACGGTATATTTCTTCTACCTCTTCTTCTGTTCCTTCTGTTCCTTTGAAGTTACAAAATTAAAATCGATTTTTTTTAATAAATCGAAAACTGTTAGAGATTTTTTATTGAAAATGGACATGTAGCATTCTTATGGCAGGTACATCTAAAAGAAAAATTATAGTGAAATTTGTGCACCCCACAAAAATTTTATGGGGATTTTGTTCCCTTACACCCCCCCCCCCCCCAACGTTTGTGTACGTCTCAATTAAATTATTATTGTGGTACCATTACTTAAATTCAATATTATTAGAACTTTTTGCTTCTTATTATTTTTTCGATAAGGCAGTTTCTATTGAGTTGAGGCTTATTTTTCAATATGTTTACATAAAAACTTTATGGGGGTTTTGTTCTTTTCAACCACCCAAATGTTTGTGTACGTCCCAATTAAAACTTTACTGCGGTACCATTAGGTAAACACAGTGTTGTTAAAACTTTTTTGTCTCTTTGTATTTTTTCGAAAAGGCACCTTTTATCGAGATGTGACTTATTTTTTAATATGGTTCAAAATATCCCTAAAAATGTAAATCATAAATAAATGTTCATATTATTACCAAGTCTCCATAATCGTACTTAACCATATACAAATATGTGGTGGATTTGAAAAATATTCGAAATATCTCGATAAAAACTGGCTTTTCGAAAAAATAC